>NC_053166.1:93649031-93759031 GCF_016835505.1 Polypterus senegalus | reverse complement strand
TGCATCTAATCACACTTTGCATTACAAGCAAAGGGGAGCTTTTGTCAATGCATGATTTTCTGGTACACCGATTACATTGATCAGCGCATCCCGATTCATTTTACCCTTGCACCACCTTAGTTTGAGAACAAGTATGAAAAAATATGAGGTTAACACAGAAAAACAGATCACCAATTCAAGCTTTATGAATAAATTTATGATTCGCCATCAATAATTGTTTTGGTAAAGCCATCCTCCTTCCATTTTATAATTTTTCCGCCACTAGCCATGATTAAATGAACGGTAAAAAGTAAGAGCTGGCGAGGTGACTTATTTAGGCAGGCATATATATGACAGCAACACTCATGACAATGTCAATCATGTTACGTTATTATTAAAATGTTTCCTTTTCTTTTTCATTACTTCTTTAACACAACACTTCTCACACTGCGGGTATTTTGCGGGTATTTTGCTATATATATATATATATATATATATATATATATATATATATATATATGAATGACCTCCAAAAGCTGAGACTTTTGATATTGTGAGCGTGTCTGCAAAACTGGGGTCTCCTGCCCAGCAAAAGTCGAGCAGCCGGCGCGCGCGCATAGCTGTTCCGGCCTTTGAGACGCTGACTGTGCTTCTGCCTTAAGTCAAAGTGAGCACTTATAATTTTTTTCATCCTCCCCCTGAGCTATAGCCCAGACAAGTGCAAACACGGGACCCCTTTTCTACACCGCGGCAAACTAATATTAAGGCGATTTGCACTTTCTTTTGCACGATATACGATTATGAGGTCGCCAGCTCGGATTATGAAGACACACACGAGTGGAGGACTGACAGTGCCATCACAGCCGATTAATGGCAGTGGCGTCTCACCAGTCTACACAAGACCCACCGCGACTGTCCCCAAAAGCGATCATAATGTCAGCGAACACATCTCTCTATACTATATAAAAGAAAAGGCAACTTTCCTTTCTTTACACCTTTTTCATTTTATCCCAAACCAAAGCCTTTCTCTCTTAACACTGCAGAGGACACAAAACTAATTTTCTTTAAATGCCGGTAAGGCACATTACCAGAGGCACAAATTTGAACGTTCACATAGAAAATGTAATTTCTATACCACAGCCGTCGTGTAGCGCCTTTCAAAAGGGATCTACTACCGAGAGATGATCCATATACATTTTAGCTGCTGTTAGTACTACTTACCTGTTGTGTTATACCGTCTTTAAAATGTAGTTTACCATAACCACTCCAGTAGTGCTCAATGTACCTGTACTTCTTAAAAGCGTTAATGTTTTACTGTTTAATAACTTATACACTATATTTTATTATTTTCCCTTGCACTCAGTGACCAAAGCTATACACACACACATACAAACATACATACAAATACATATATATATATATAGATACACACACACCCTATCTACATATATATATATATATATATATATACACACACACATATATGTTTGTGTGTGTGATGTATGTATGTATGTGTGTATATATGATGTAGAAAGGTATGTGTATATATATATATATATATATATATATATATATATATATATATATATATAGATATGAAGATATGTATGTGTATATATATGTATATATATCTCAATTGGATTCAGGTCAGGACTTTGACTAGACCACTCCAAAGTCTTCATTTTGTTTTTCTTCAGCCATTCAGAGGTGGATTTGCTGGTGTGTTTTGGGTCATTGTCCTGTTGCAGCACCCAAGATCGCTTCAGCTTGAGTTGACGAACAGATGGCCGGACATTCTCCTTCAGGATTTTTGGTAGACAGTAGAATTCATGGTTCCATCTATCACAGCAAGCCTTCCAGGTCCTGAAGCAGCATAACAACCCCAGACCATCACACTACCACCACCATATTTTACTGTTGGTATGATTTTCTTTTTCTGAAATGCTGTGTTCCTTTTATGCCAGATGTAACGGGACATTTGCCTTCCAAAAAGTTCAACTTTTGTCTCATCAGTCCACAAGGTATTTTCCCAAAAGTCTTGGCAATCATTGAGATGTTTCTTAGCAAAATTGAGACAAGCCCTAATGTTCTTTTTGCTTAACAGTGGTTTGCGTCTTGGAAATCTGCCATGCAGGCCGTTTTGCCCAGTCTCTTTCTTATGGTGGAGTCGTGAACACTGACCTTAATTGAGGCAAGTGAGGCCTGCAGTTCTTTAGACGTTGTCCTGGGGTCTTTTGTGACCTCTCGGATGAGTCGTCTCTGCGCTCTTGGGGTAATTTTGGTCGGCCGGCCACTCCTGGGAAGGTTCACCACTGTTCCATGTTTTTGCCATTTGTGGATAATGGCTCTCACTGTGGTTCGCTGGAGTCCCAAAGCTTTAGAAATGGCTTTATAACCTTTACCAGACTGATAGATCTCAATTACTTCTGTTCTCATTTGTTTCTGAATTCCTTTGGATCTTGGCATGATGTCTAGCTTTTGAGGTGCTTTTGGTCTACTTCTGTGTGTCAGGCAGCTCCTATTTAAGTGATTTCTTGATTGAAACAGGTGTGGCAGTAATCAGGCCTGGGGGGGCTACGGAAATTGAACTTCGGGTGTGATACACCACAGTTAGGTTATTTTTTAACAAGGGGCAATTACTTTTTCACACAGGGCCATGTAGGTTTGGATTTGTTTTCTCCCTAAATAATAAAAACATAATTTAAAAACTGCATTTTGTGTTTACTTGTGTTATATTTGACTAATGGTTAAATGTGTTTGATGATCAGAAACATTTTGTGTGACAAACATGCAAAAGAATAAGAAATCAGGAAGGGGGCAAATAGTTTTTCACACCACTGTATATATATGTTTGTGTATATATATATATATATATATATATATGCCAGCAACACTCATGACAATGACAACACAACTACATTGTCAATCATGTTGCGTTATTATTATTAAAATGTTTCCTTTTCTTTTTCATTACTTCTTTAACACACTACTTCTCCACTGCGAAGCGCGGGTATTTTGCTAGTATATATATATATTACTTTTGAGAATGCAACATATAGTTTTGTCCAGGAGGAAAGCAATGTTGCCTCAAATCAATGGCAACCTTTTGTAGGGTGTGTCCCTGAGACTTACTGTCATCGCGAAGCAGAGCCTTACTGGAAATTTGAGGCATTTCAATTGAAATGGGAGATCAGAGGGTATAACGGTGATGCCAGGAATACATTCAGAGTGTGGCGCTCTGCTGTTTTTTTGTGTAGCTGCCTTCACACAGCTTTTCCGCTGCTTTATAAACGAACGCCATATAAGGCCATCGTTTCTCCTTGCTTCGCGGTTCTGTACTGTTTTATTGTTCGTTTATTACGATTCTTATAGTTATTGTGTAGCTATTCGAGACTTACTTTACTGTTCAGGTACCCATTTCCTTTATTTAATCCGCGGCTTGTACGTTATTTTTTGCTTGTTTATTAAGATTATATAGATATTTATTGATTCCCTTCTTTAGCTGACTGCCTGCTCATATAAGACGCTCCGCTGGTTTTTGTGAAACAGCCTTTACACAGCTTCGACGCTGTTTTATAAAAGAACGACATATAAATCCATCACCTTGTCAATTGTGTAATGCGTTTTTTGAACTGGTTTGATGCATGGAAGTGATCACTCGTACTGCGTTCAGTCAGTTCACGTGAGCTGCTCTCTTGTGTGATGTTGCGATGTCCACGGCTTTTTTATTTAATGTTAGCTAAGACCCGGCACTTAAAAGTTTCTCGCTACAGCAATTCGAACTCCGTTACAAAGTGATCCAAAGTCTCGTTTATACCTTGTGTCTTCTCATTAAACTTGTATCTCGCAAATACAGTATTCGGCGTTTTTCTTCAGCGCTCTTTGGGAGCTCTTCCTTCTTTTCTACATACTGCGGTCACAGTCAGTTCACGTGATTACGTGGGAGGCGTGACGATGTCACACGCAGCTCCGCCCCCCCACGACCGTCCATTACAGTATATGGAGAAAAATAGGTTCCAGTTATGACCATTACGTGTAGAATTTCGAAATGAAACCTGCCCAACTTTTGTAAGTAAGCTGTAAGGAATGAGCCTGCCAAATTTCAGCCTTCTACCTACACGGGAAGTTGGAGAATTAGTGATGAGTGAGTCAGTCAGTGAGTCAGTGAGTGAGTGAGTCAGTGAGGGCTTTGCCTTTTACAGTAATCCCTCCTCGATCGCGGGGGTTGCGTTCCAGAACCCCCCGCGATAGGTGTAGAAACCATATGTTTGTATGATTATTTTTATATATTTTAAGCCCTTAGAAACTCTCCCACACTGTTTATAAATATTCTCCGCACAGTTATACAGTAAACCCTTGTTTATCGCGGTTAATCCGCTCCAGACAGATAAATGAATTTCCACGAAGTAGGATTCTTTATTTATAAATCTAATATTTTCACAGTTAGAGCATAGAAAACCTGTTTACGACCTTCTAAATACGTTTTTAACATTATTAGAGCCCTCTAGACATGAAATAACACCCTTTAGTCAAAAGTTTAAACTGTGCTCCATGACAAGACAGAGATGACAGTTCTTTCTCACAATTAAAAGAATGCAAACATATCTTCCTCTTCAAAGTGCGCGTAAGGAGCGGAGAATGTCAGAGAGAGAGTAAAGTAAACATGAAAAATCAATAGGGCTGTTGCGCTTTTAAGTATGCAAGCACAGCGATAAAGCAGCGGCAATGAAGGGATCAATAGCCTTTCGAAGGTAGCCTTTCAGCATTGGGCTGTTGCGCTTTTTACAGGAGCGTCCCTATCTCCTAAGCAAACAGCTTCTGTGCAAACACAGAGAGAGAGAGAGTAAAGTAAACAATGAAAAATCAATTGGGCTGTTGCGCTTTTAAGTATGCAAGCACCGCGATAAAGCAGCGGCAATGAAGGGGTCAATGCGAAGGTAGCCTTTCAGCATTTTTTACAGGAGCGTCCGTATCTTCTAAGCAAACAGCTTCTGTGCAAACAGCACCTCTGCTCACATCCCCTCCGTCAGGCGCAGAGAATGTCAGAGAGGGTGAGATAGCGGCAGAGACAAGCAAACAATCGAGCACCGCGCAGGAGGCATATCTTATAGTATTGAGGAGTTTTAGTTAATATGTAATACGTGCTCTGATTGGGTAGCTTCTAAGCCATCCGCCAATAGCGTCCCTTGTATGAAATCAACTGGGCAAACAAACTGAGGAAGCATGTACCATAAATTAAAAGACCCATTGTCCGCAGAAATCCATGAATCAGCGAAAAATCCATAATATACATTTACATATGCTTATATATAAAATCCGCGATAGAGCAAAACCGCGAAAGTCAAAGCGCGATACAGCAAGGGATCACTGTATTAGTATAGATTTGTTTACAGATTGGATGTATTGCACTTTTTGAACACTGTGGTTTGCATTGTCTTAAATAAAAGCACTTGCCACTTTTTTTGTACATACCCTTTGCTGCATGTGTGTGTCCTCATTTCCTGGCCCATCTTAGTAAATGACAATCAACACTTCTGATTCAAGAGGCTCCCGGGAGCAACAAGGGAGTGTCAAGCCAACCCAGACTATCACGGATAGATGAATTAAAAACCACCTCTTTACATGAAGAATAACAGGTATAGGTAACCAAATAATTTGTATGGCACTGTGAGGATGCAAAATTGGAAGTTATCAGCAAAAGAAAATTTGGCAACAAACTGAAGCTAAGCTTGCTTTCCTGGTTATGTTCCTAGATTAGCCAAAAATTTCTCAGTACTAATAAAAAGTGTACTCCCCATATAAAGAAGATATTCAAACAAGCATGGACCTGACAATTCTGCAAATTTCCAAGACTGCATTGGATATTTGTCATACTTACAGTTCACAAATTGGTAACTTTTGCAAGAGCATTAAGTAAAATGATACCTGGACAGACGGTCAAACATGCTGACCAGTTTCAAGGCTTCCATTTCCTTTTGCTCCTCAGTCATTCCCTCCATGGGATTAGGTTGAGGCATCTCAACTCGGCCAGTGACAGGGTTGATCCTATTTCGAGATTCCAAATATTCCTCGGTGTCTGTGTCCTCCTCTTCATCCGAGTACACGCCTTCTCCTCTACCACCTGCTAGCAGCCCACGAGCAGCTAGGAGACCAGCTGCATTGCCATAGCCAGTATACTTGACAAAGCGAGATACTACAAGAAAAATAAAAAAAAAAGTCAGTAATAACACAGACCACTCACATTAACCTAAGGACCATAGGAAAAACAGACATACATACTCTCAGTCGGGTCTGCTTAACAAGGGTTTATTAATTTTCTTGTACTACTGCAATGCAATTTGAAATCACAGGGCAGCCAACACTGTACATGGCAGCAGTCATTCCTTGACAAGTTTCTCAGCACTTCTTAAAGAAAGACTACATTTACACTGGACAAGTTAGAGACGGCAATGAAACTAATAGATTGCCTTTAGAAGTGGAGTGGAGTACCCAGAAAAATCCCTTAAAAACACAAAACAATAATACAAGCTCCAATATAATATTCCACTTGCCATAACACATAAAAACTGAAAGATGAACAGATTGTGGCCTGATTCTTACCATTCTCCTTACAAAGGACAAAGAGTAGTTCAGCAGCACATTGCTTGACATCAGTGTCCACATGAGTCATAAGCCTCACCAACTTGTTTCGCAGAGTAGAGCCCACCTCAGGGCGGGTGTGCACATCTCTCAGAGGGGGCAAGATCTTGATTCATTAAAGGATTGATGATATAATTTGTTAAAAACATTTGAAACAAATTAAAAATTTAAGTTGCAATAATATAATATATAATACTAATATAAAAGATAAACTGACCTTCATTCTCAAAAATTTCCTTGTCTCTCTGTGGACTCTGGCACTTTCTGTTAGCAGATTTAGTACTGGAGTTACTCTCTCCTTTAGCTTTTGGGCCTAAAACATGATTTAAGCTTAATTAGACTTCATATTGTTGCTATAGGACTATAACAAAATACACTGACAGGTAACAGAAAACATATTTGTATTACAAAGTTATCACTAAGGTAAGAAATATCCAAGAAACATCAAGTTTGGGTCAAAGGGCTAAGAAACATTTGAACAAAATATAATGCTTACTTCTGTAAATTGAATACTAATTTGTTTCTTTAGTATGTCAATAATTAGGGGGGCATGCATCATGTGCACACACCTTATTGGTTCTGTCATAGCTTTATTTAATGTTTTTTTTTAGCTATATCCGTCATCTTTTTGCCAGTTTTACACTGTGGCCTTGAAATTCAAATGTTTCAGTAATTAGGGCTAATGTAAGCTATTTAAACAAGTGGTACCTCGGTATACATCCTTAATCCGTTCCAGATCCTTTGACTTATATCAAACAAATTTTTCCCATAAGAAATAAAGGGTAAATGATTAATCCGTTCCCATGAAAAAAAATTCTATTGTTATTGGCATATGATACATTGATGGGGATGTATAAAATAATTTAAACACTGCTTAATAATAAAATACATAAATACAAAAGCAATTAGATGAAATAAGTGAAAATTTAACCTTACTTTACTTTTTAATAACGTCTTTGTCTTTCACAATCGCAGATACTGTCGTTCTCGGCATACGGTATGAAGCAGCCATGTCCCAGATATGCATGCCACCTTCATACTTTTCAACAATCAATTCAAATTTATGCGAAAGAACACAAAATCATGTGAAAATTCACTTAGAGTTATAGTGCGGGTTGTTCACTGAATGCTAGCAACTGACATACTGACACTTGTGGGCAGTCAAGGCTTTGTCTCGAGAGAGGTAAACAAGGGTAGCGCGCAGTGTTCTATCACGCGAGTCCTATTCCAAACAAAGGTAGTATACAAAGCAAAATTTTTCGCGTTCAAACAGGACGTATACCAAGTTGGACTTATTCCAAAGCGGACGTATACCGAGGTACCACTGTAAATCATTTTTCTCATAGCATGGTCTTACAGATGCCAATATCATTTCTCATATTCACCAGTGGAATGAATGCATTATGTCTGTTTTTTTTTGACATACTAGACCCCCCTCTGTAGGGATTATAGAGAAGTGCAATGCAAAGGCAAGCTGAGATACAGAGGTGGAAATCACAAGTGCCCTTCCCTTTTAACATGCTGTCTTAAATTCACTTTAGTACACTCCATGATCAGTAAGAAAATGGTGGCAGTCCCAAACATCTGCAACAGCCAAAATTACTTTTGCTGTTTTTGGTCTGTGATCATAATATAATGAAATTTTAGGCTTTACTGTTCAGTGTGGTTTATTTGATATCAACTCAATAAGCTAGTAAAATTGCTACTTCTGCTACTGGTATCTTTTTACAATAAATCATTTTGTGTGCTTAACATTCTCTCTTGTGAAGTAGTGTAGATTTATTAATCTATAATCATGGATACATCAATCAGAATTGTTTTAATGATCATTGTTTCTAGGTAGCCTAGTATCTAAACATAAATAGCTAATATTAAAGATGATTGGAAGAAGACAGCTGAAAATGTGGGTGCTCACAAAGACCTTTATTGCATTCTCAGCCAAAACTAGTATTGTGTAGCCAGACACTTTTGTTTCATAATTTATGCCTTCAATGTTTTTCATTTAGCTCTACCTGCTCCTGATAAAACCTGGGAAAATTACAAAAATTTAAGTACACAGAAGAGGACACAGTCAGCTTAACCCCAACTTCAGAAATAGAAAACGGCCATAAGATAGATAGATAGATAGATAGATAGATAGATAGATAGATAGATAGATAGATAGATAGATAGATAGATAGATAGATAGATAGATAATCATGTATATATATATAACTAGCAACTAATAGAATGACATCTACAACCTTTTGATGTCCAGCATTAAACTAAAATACAGTTTTAAAAAAG
Organism: Polypterus senegalus; assembly: GCF_016835505.1. Classification (NCBI taxonomy): domain Eukaryota; kingdom Metazoa; phylum Chordata; class Cladistia; order Polypteriformes; family Polypteridae; genus Polypterus; species Polypterus senegalus. Next base: position 93,750,127 of record NC_053166.1, on the reverse strand, counting down.
AAGTAAAATCAAACCTAATGAGCAAATATAAAAAAAAGACTACCAATAAAAAAATCTGATTTATACTCCTGTACTTAACAGAAAATCCAGTTTAATTTAAAAGAAAAGCGGAACTCAGACAGCAGGGTAAAAACTGCTGACGTCAGATCAAGTAGGCACTAGTTACAGTCACTGTGCAATTCTGTACATACTTTAGTACTAACCGCAATTTTTTTTTTCCAACAAAGCATCAGGAAATGGGAACATCAAATTTTGTTTATCGTGGCATTAGAGGGTGGGTATGTGTTGCATGTTATCCAGCCATACAAATACTACTACTACTACTATGGTGTACAACACATTGTCTTTATCATCTGCATTATCTCATCAAGAAATAAAATGCAGCATTGCACATTGGCACAATTTTTTCCTGAACAGAGCTTACAGGCAGAACCCATACACATACCCACCTCCACAAAGGCCCAACTTGGAATCACCAATTAAACACAGACATTGTCTTGGGAACATGGTAGGAAAACTGGAGTTCTCTAAAGAAGTGAGCAGCCCAAATAAGAAAACCATTACCATACTGAGGACTCAAGAAGATGATCATAATGACATCAGAGCCATAAATAGACAAATAACAATGGCCATAAAATAAAAAATACTAAATACTTTTGTTTCAAGCACATATCTTACATGAATATTACTAAAAGAGAAAAATGAAGAGCAAATGTATTGTTAATAAAATAATAATTATCATCCAAAAGAAGGTTTGTGGCATATATAAAAATAAAATAAAATAAATAGTAAACAGGAGTAAATAAATAGTAATATATAATAAATGGTAAATCGGAGAGAAATCAGTTTTTTGGGTGTGGTGCAAAGATATGATGATTTTTGAAAGGATAATATGAACAATCGCTTAACTTAATTTGTGGCACTGAATAAGTAATAAACTATTGGAAAAAAATTAACGAATGCAGTTTATTTACTTGTCTTAAATAACTTTTTTCACCATTAACAATATATTTTTCTAAACAAGTTCACAAATAGTTCAACATTTTCCACATTTCATTTAACAATTCAACAAACTAAGTACAAATGTTGCTCAATTATTTGTAAAAACGTATGCATTATTTATATTTTATATGGTGACAGGATAAATGTTGATGAATAATTTGATGAACTGACCAGATTCAAATGTTTAATGCTTCTGACCGACATTGTACTGAATGCCCTACATTCTGTCTCACATTTGTTTTTTTTTTTCTATTGTTCTTACAGCTCTCACTGGTCCAACAAAAGTGCTTTACTATGAATGAAATTTAAAACTGTGCTATGAGAAGGAACTAAAGTTTATGCAAAATCTTGTTTGGCCAAACAGACTCAAAGTGTGCCATAATAATAAACATGTGATGAAACACCAACCAGTTGTCTATGATCAATGAAACTGCTTTTACTATACTACGTATATACCCTAACTCAGTTCACTCTGCCTTCATAACACCCTGAAAATTGTTACATTCTTGGGCAGCACCTTTGAATTTTGTTTCGACATTTCAAAGTAGCACTATGGTCCATTCATCATACAAGCTTGTCTATCACTCTGCCCTCTTACTCCATTTCTTATGTGTCTTTCCTTGTCAGTTATCTCAGTTTGACTGTTTTACTGGTTGTGGGATGGGTAGGCGATATCGTGGGGAATATTTTTTACATTTTCGTGCTGTAGAAATAAAACAGCATTGTTTTGCATACTTCCACAAAATAGTATGGTAAATAGAATGCAGTGCATCACTTGCTATTGGCTTAGACAAAATAGGCTACACAGTCATGTGGCAATCCATCACACATATCAGCAACCACTCATCCTTGAAGAAACTCTGCTCTAAAAGAAAACCCATGAAGACACTGGGAGAATATGTAAACTCCACAGAGGCAACAACAACTGGGGATGGGATTCACATTCAGGTTATTTGATATATGAGGCAGTGTTATGGTTCACCTGCAGTTATTTCCATTGTGGTTTACTGAATCTTTTTTAGTATATAAAGTTTTTCATGTTATGTTATTATTTCAGTTTTTCATTTTGTTTTTGGGCTTTTATTTATGTAATATGATTTATGTTGATTTTAAATTTATTCATTTTATTGTTATTAATTATGTACCTAATATGTTTTGCTATTTGCCTTGCTGCCTGCATGTGGGGTGACTTACTGAGGGAGTGGGGGTATTGATCCCAGCAGCAGTTTAACCAAACTTGTTGAAGGCTCAACAGGTTTGGCATTGCATCTTTGTTTGGATACCTGTTGTTGTGATTTTTGTTTCTTTTTATTCTTGTATTCCCTGGCTTTGATCGCTGCTTCACTTAAGGTATTACTTATGATTAAAGGTTATTGGATTTGTTTGCTTTTGAAAAACCTATATTTCCTCCTTTTTGTTAGTATATTTTTTTTTTTTGTTAAATTTTTGTATTTTGTATATCATTTGAATAAATCTTTACATTTAAAGACACTTACAGTACAATCCCTCTTAACCGGCCTCACATTAACTTGCCAATGGTTTAACCGGCCTGTTAAAATAAAATCCTTTTTTTTTTTTAATCCTGAGTTCTTCTTTATATTATATGTTTGCACTTCCTTCTTTCCTGGAAGGTGAGAGGTATTTTAAAACCAGCAAACAACAAAACAGTTTTCAAATTAAATAAAGTGCAGTGTATCAAAAGACTTCTTTAAATAAATAATCAAAAAAAAAATGAAGTTAAAATCCATTAGTAAAAAAACAAGTACTTTAAAAACAATGCAAACAAGGTTAAAACAGTGGCTGGAAGCGGTCTCTTAAAATCCAAAGCATGGTGCCTTCTTCTTTCTACCTGCCTATCCCCTGCTTCTCCCATCGGGCTTCACAACAGGGGAGTCGCCCTACCTGCAGGAGTAGCTGCCTTCAGCATGAGCAGGAACACTCAAGAATAAAACTGAATAAAATAAAAACAAGTTTGTTTGTTATATCACATCTTTATCTGAAAACGGTGTCAGAATGGGGGGGAGGGGGTGGAAGCTTGAATGTGAGTCAGAGAATAAAACTGAAAAAAAAAAAAATATATAAATTGACAGACGCAAATCAAATGTATGTTTTTATTGTATGATATAAACAAAAAAAGAGCAGCTCTCTACTCAAAATGGTAAATTTGGGAAACATCTGATATTGAAACCGCAACCTCTTGATTGGAAGGTAGCAGTTCTTAGCATTGCACCGTGCAAGCTGTCATATCAAGCGTCTACCGTAAGCTGGTTTCTTTTTTCTTCAGTTACATTCTTGAATAAAAGTGCACTTTTTTTGTTATATTTTGTATCTTTTGTGAAAGTGTTTATTTCATATTTGTATTTCTGGCTTCACACATTATACATTTCATGTCTACATTTTGTTAATTATTACTAAAACATGTGTTAACAATGTTTTTACATAGATTGTTGATGACACTGAACACACATGAAATATATGTATTCCAAATGACAATGTACTTTTTTACCCTATAAAGCTCCAGCACTTCACACGAAGAAAACACTGAGCACTGAGAAACGTCTTTGCGAATTGAACTGCGGCGGTGGGCGGGGGGAGGGATAGCAGGCTGCTTATCGACACATTTACAGGAAAAAAGACACTGACGGAGAGGTGAGAAAGAATTTAAGGTGGGCCGGATTTGCAAGTTTTCTCGTAGGCTCTGGTAATTCTAGTGTCAATAGGGAATCATTTGTGAATGTGAATTGGGGTTATGAGTATTATTGTTATATTTTATAGATTTTTGCTCTGTCTTAGGATTATGATTACTTGTGTTTTTTGAGACTTGTTTGTTGTTGATTGCATTTTTGACAATGCCTTTCTTGTTCTGTTTGCTCTATGGAACATTTGTTAGTTAGTTAGTCTATTTGTGCACAAGCCGGGGTTTACGATTATCCTCCTCATGTGAGGCTTTTTGAGATATTGAACTCTAGAATCCCTGAAGCCTATGAAAAAAGTCACAATGCCAGGCCACCTTAAATTCCCTTGCACTTCCTCATCATCGTCTTTGTTTTGCAAATGTGTCAGTCAGCACAAGCAGCAAGCGGCCTGCTATCCTATCCCCCCACCGACACAGCTGAAGTTCTCCCAGCTTTCCCACGTTTATTTCAGAATGAGGTGCTTGGTATTGTAGAGGGTAAATAATATATCGTTACTTGGAATACATACATTTTACGTGTGTTCCGTGTCTACAACAATCTGGGTAAATGCAGAATGACAGGAAATGCAAGGCAAGAAATTTTGAACATAATGTTGAACTCTGCTCTTGTGAAAAAAATGGAGATAAATGCAACCAACTAAGAGAGGGAGATGCAAGTTCGTTGTACCACGTGAACATGACTGAGAGAATAAAACTGAATAAAAAAACAAAACAAATAAAAAAAAAAACCCAAACTTTTACAAGTTGTAAAACTTTACATTGGCTGTTACATACTCAAATCAAATGTATGTTTTTATTATATAATAGTAATAATTAAAGCAGCCCACTACTCAAAACTGAAATTGCGGAATAGACCTGGGATCAAACCTACAACCTCTTTATTTAGAAGCTGCTGTTCTTACCTCTAAACCAGCCATGCAATTGATATTTGGGTTTTGGTTTTTATATATTGACAGCAAAATGTAAATCGAATTATTTCTTTTTCTTTGGTTATATTTGTGAATAAATGTGCACTTGTTTTGTTATACCTTTTGTGAAAGTGTTCATTTGATATTTGGGCTTCAGATTTCACACATCATACACTTCACGTAAGTATTTTGTCATTACATGAAAAAAGTTTCTGTTTTAGTTGTGTTCAACATTTCTTGCTTCGTATTTCCTGTCGTCCTGCATTTACCCAGATTGTCGTAGATCCTGAATTTCAAATAGAATTAAAACTCACATGTGCAACAGCTTCTGTTTGCCTCATTGAATTTCTTTTTCAGAGTACAGTATTCTTGATTTCAAGGCTTTTTTGAGCTTCTTCTAGAGTCTGTGAAAACTTAATTCTTTTTGTCATCTTGTTTGTCTAATAACGTTTTCATGTTTTAGTAATAAATAACAAAATGTAGACATGAACTGTATAATATGTGAAGGCTGATGGCCAAATATCAAATAAACACTTTCACAAAAGGTGCAAGTACAATACGACAGTTTCCATGGTGCTGTGGTTAGAACTGTCGACTTATAATCCGGAGGTCATGAGTTGGAAACCAGCTCCCTGGCAAATTTACCGTTCTGAGTAGTGAGCTGCTTTTATTGTTAATATTATACAACAAAAACATACACTTGATTTGTGTCTGTAACTGTCGGTGTAAATTTATTGTACTTGCAAAAGTTAGCGTTTTTTTTTCTTCACTTCTATTCTATCAGTCACAATCAGGAGACAACACCCACCCCTGCCCAGATTTGACATGTTTACTTTTTATCTGAAACTGGAAATAACTGTATATGTGAGTGGTGTTTTGAGACAATGGAACTGGAAATTCTCTGATCTGGAGGGATAAAAGCTGACACACAAACACTGGTGAATCTGCCTTTTTCATATCTCACCGTCACTTGAATTATTTTTTTTTATTCAGTTTTATTGAGTGTTCCTGCTCATGCTGAATTTGTATGCATCTTATGGTCCATGATGTCAAAGCCACACTGACAAAGAAACAGAGACATTGGTATTGTGAGGGACAGTCGGGACCCATGCCTGGCTGGGACGCCCCTTCAACATTGGATCCAGGGGAGCAGCCATGGGATGCATTCTACGTCTGCTGGAACATGTGGTGGCACAACCCTCCTGGGTTACATCGGGGCCACAGGTGTGGGACTTCAGGACTCAGACCTGTTGGGCTACGTGGGCACCACCCAGCGGAGCCGCACAACTTAACGAGCCTCTGTGGGTTGGAATGCAGCCACACCCAGAAGTGCAGCCTAATTAGACCAATTACCACCTGGAGCACTTCTGGGAGGGCTACAAAAGGAGCCTGCAGCCATTACTCAAGGGCCAGAGTTAGGAGAAGGACGACGAAGCTGCCCTGGGAGGAGTGGTGGAAAGGAAGAGTGTGTGTTAGTGTGCTTTAATTTGGGTGTTGTTTGAGACTGTGTTGTGCCTGTGGGGATTATGGGGAAGACGTGCCCCACAGGTGAAGAAAAATTAAAAGTATTTTTGTTTATTTTACACGTGCCTCTGTTGTCAGTCTGTGTCAGGTCGACGTCCATATAGCACCTTATGTATATATGTATATATACCACACAGTATATATGATATTTGGAATAAATCTTTTTATGACCTGTATAGTACATTTTGGAAAACATTGTGGCATTGATGCAACATTATTCATATTATTCATATTCATTCGCACACCTTCTTGCGTTTGTAATTAGTGACCGCATTTTTTTTTTTCGATCTTGCCAGTGTCCACTTTTTGGTGCACAGTACTGTTTCTTTTGTACTCCAGCACATGCAGAGGAAAGAATAGTACAGAGAGGTCAGTTCTGCGCTATACACAATCATCAGATTCAAATGTTAACAGTTCCCACAAACCCAAGGACCGTCCTTTCTACATTTACGACATGTGTACCTGTTGCAACGTACACACTTCCCTCTGTGCTGTGTTTACTATTACATTGAAGGGGCACTTGACACTGACTGACTGACTTTGCTTTCCTGGGGGAAGCGGCTATCTTGGAACAGAAGCTTGCATCCTCTTTTGCTTTATCCATCTCCTTTTCTTGTTAGAAGTGAGGATTTTTCTCTCCTCTGCACATGTCCAAACCAACGCAATCTCGCCTCTCTGACTTTGTCTCCCAACCGTCCAACTTGAGCTGAGCATCTAATGTTCTCATTTCTAATCCTATTCATCGTCGTCACACCCAGTACAAATCTTAGCATCTTTAACTCTGCCACATCCAGCTCCTGCTTTCTGGCCAGTGCCACCGTCTCCAACCCATATAACATATTATGATCAATAAAGATTGGATTAAACTTTCTATGCATTATAAATTTTATTTAACAATCTGAAAAGTGATAGAACCCTGAAGAATAATAACAAAATGGTATGGGAGATCATTAATAGTGTTGGGAAATGGGCTGTTTAGTACAGTATTAAATCAGCCACTCAACAAGAACCACAATTGAACAAATAAAATGAATATGTTTAATGTACATTGTTTGACTACAGTGTATTTTTTTGTTTCTAATTGCCAGATGTATTTTCATGATTTATTTGACCAAATCAATTTCCAATTATGGGATAATAATGGGAATAAAAGTAGTAATGGTGAACCCTGCCCATTCTTTTTACCAGTGAATGAAAAACCTACATGCAACTTTGACAGGGGAGCATGCAATTTGAAAAATATCCATTTAATTAACATATGCAAACAAATGCAAGCTCTAAAATAATTAATATGAATACAAAATGAATAAAACAGAATGTCCGACTTGCACAGTGGACTGTGACAAGCATGCTTTCAAAGTGAGACCAAGGCTAAGAGTTTAAATTAACTAGGACTGAAAATGGCCACATAAGCGTTTGTCTGATATATTAATGTTTGAAAACAGAGTCACCAGCTGGAAATTGTTAACAGGTCACGTATTGGGCCTTAGCGTAAAACCAATCTGCCATCTTTACTGGGAGAGGTCAGCTGTGCCAAAGCTGTGCAATTTCAGATCAGTGAAATAAACAATGCTCTTTACACAGCTGCAGAACAGTTTTGATGTAAGATTGTGACATGAAGCTTTATGTCTTGTCAAAAAACTCCCAAGGCTATACATTTCATCTGTTACTCATTGTACATAATGATATATTGCTATATATTGTATTCATCAAATCAATAAATTAATTTATCAAATATGCTTAAGGAGAATGACCAAAAACCTTTGGTTTAGATTCATACTGGAAAACTAAAAAAACAGTAAAATAACAGATTTTAGATTGCTGGCTAGATTTGCAGAAAATATTTATTTATAGATACACTACTTACAAATGTATTCATAAATATCACAGAAACTGAAAAGGAAACTGATCTTCCATTAAATTTGCCCTTTTAACATTTTTGTAAAGCTTGTTGTGCAAATTAATGTCCCCATTTGTTGATGTACAGTATATGCATCATTTTGGTGATAAAGGACTTTGCTGGGGCATTTAGTGAAAATGTCTGAGGAACTGTGGGTATTTTAAGGCAAGTAATTGAGACAATTATGTGTTTATTTGGATCATGGTGAATTTAGAGCCCTGTCATTTTAGAAAGCAAACAGGAATGTGGCAGTATGGTGATCATTTACATAAGCAACAGATTTTCTGTGCTGTGCTTATCATATGGTTTAACACTAAAACAGTCTTTACAACAAATGGTTTGTTTGATGATATTCCAAGTTGGAAAAAAATGAACCCACTTTTTAACATTTGAATCATTTACATTTAACACATTCTTGTAGAAAAATGAACATTTATAATCTGCAATGCCTTTTATGAGTTCTGATTTGGCATTTTGAAGTATATTTATAAAGGAAAAAAGTATGATATTCATATTTTCTTATATCTTGCTCCAAATATGAGTGACAAGAAGATGTGTTGAGTAGCACTGTTATCATGCAACTTTTAAGGCCTGGCTTTAAATTGCACTAGGGTCACTGTGGAGTATCCTATTTTAACACAGTTGTTTCTTGAAATGTGGTTTTGCATCCCAAAGACAAGGCAGTAATAAGCTGCTATCCCATCCCATCCTGTTGGGAGAGGTTTCAGTGCCTTATGGCCCTGAAGAGGATAAATCAGGGTAGATAATGGATCCCAAATATTTTAAGTGTCAGTTTGTAGCGGCACTAGTGTTTAGTGAAAACTTCAACTCCCAGCAGTGGCTCTAATTGGCCATCTGCTGAGGGTGCATGGGCTACTGGCAACAAGGTGGCCAGCACAGGATTTAAAAGGAGGCCAGTTATACCGAGGAGAGGGAAGTCTTTTGTTGTTTCGTGTCAGAGTTATCTTTCTGCTTGACTTTCCTTTCCTACCTTCAGATTCTTGTTCTGTCCTGGATTGACTCCTGTTTTGGTTGTATGGACTGTCTTGTGTCTTTCTGCTGCATGAGGACTGTATAAAGATTTGTTGTCAACCTGCAAAGAAAGGAGCGCTCCTGATTCCATTCACATGTCATCATCTCAGCAGGAAATTCTGGTAGGACTGATCTTTACATACAGCGAGCTGATCTCTGGACTATCTATCTCCATCATTTCATTATATATGGACTTCATTATGTGTGGTTTTTGTTAGTAGTTTGTTATTGTTGAATTTGTGTTTATTATATATCACCATAAAGGAAAACAGGGGTGGGGTTGTTGTACTTTGTATAGTTAGATTCTTTTCTAATTGTTTAATACATTCTTCTATTTCTGTTTTATTACCGGTTGCTTTTTTGTCTCTGTAAGGTAGTGTCTGTGAATTGGGCCAAGGCCTGGTGTGTTCCTGGGTTCCCCCACCGAAAAAATAAATAAATTACCGTCAAAGGCGGTGTGAATCTTTCCAAGGTTTTATTTTGCTACAAGTAGGTAGGATAAGCTGGAGGTGGCAGAGTTAAACATGCTAAGATTTGCACTGGGTGTGACAAGGATGGATAGGACTAGAAATGAGTACATTAGAGGGTCCCCAGCCACAGGGGATATACAAACCAGTGTGTTTCTTCGTGCCAGTCCCAAGCCCGGATAAATTTTGCCAAATCAATATGCAGACAACAATACAAATTTCCATATCGGATCAGTCGAGCCCCGGGTTAACAACGACCGCCACCAGTAATGAGATGTGTCCGGAGGTAGGAGGAGAGGAGGAAAGTAAAGAGAATACAACTGTGGGTAGGAACTTTGAATGTTGGCAGTTTGGTAAGGGGATAGAGTTAGCAGATATGATGGAGAGAAGAAAGGTTGATATATTGTGCGTGCAAGAGACTAAATGGAAGGGGAGTAAGGCCAGGTGGATTGGAGGTGGATTCAAATTGTTCTATCATGGTGTGGATGGGAGGAGAAATGGGGTAGGAGTTATTCTGAAGGAACAGTATGTCAAGAGTGTTTTGGAGGTGAAAAGAGAGTCAGGCAGAGTAATGATTATGAAGCTGGAAATTGGAGGTGTGATGATGAAAGTTGTTAGTGCATATGCATTACAAGTTGGGTGTGCAATGGGTGAGAAAGAAGATTTTTGGAGTGAGTTGGATGAAGTGATGAACAGTGTACCCAAGGGACCGGTGAAGTGGTGATTGCAGCGGATTTCAATGGGCATGTTGGTGAAGGGAACAGTGGAGACGAGGAGGTGATGGGTAGGTATGGTGTCAAAGAGAGGAATGAAGAAGGTCAGAGGATAGTGGATTTTGCCAAAAGGATGGACTTAGCTGTGGTGAATATGTATTTAAAGAAGAGGGAGGAACACAGGGTTACGTACAAGAGTGGAGGAAGATGCACACAGGTAGATTACATCTTATGCAGAAGAGTTGATCTGAAGGACAGAGGGAAAGAGCTGGGAAAGATGTGCAGCAGGTTAGGGTAATAAAGAATAAAGATGGAAATGTACTCATAAGCGAGCAGTATTTTGACAGGCTGATGAATGAAGAGAACAAGAGAGAGAAGAGGTTGGATGATGTGGAGATAGTGAATGAGTAATGGGGATTGTGGAAGAGAGGTGAAAAAGAGAGTGCAGACAGGATGGAATGAGTGGAGAAGAGTGTCAGGAGTAAGTTGTGACAGATGGGTATTAGAAAGAGTGAAAGGGAAAGTCTACAGGACGGTAGTGAGACCAGCTATATTATATGGGTTGGAGATGATGGCACTGACCTAAAAGCAGGAGACAGCTGGAGGTGGCAGAGTTAAAGATGCTAAGATTTGCACCGGGTGTGACAAGGATGGATAGGATTAGAAATGAGTAAATTAGATGGTCAGCTCAAGTTGGACGTTTGGGAGACAAAGTCAGAGAGGCGAGATTGCGTTGGATTGGACATGTGCAGAGAAGAGATGCTGGGTATATTGGGAGAAGGATGCTAAGGATAGAGCTGCCAGGGAAGAGGAAAAGAGGAAGGCCTAAGCGAATTTATGGATGTGGTGAGAGAGGACATGGAGGTGATGGGTATAACAGAACAGAGGACAGAAAGATATGGAAGAAGATGATCCGCTGCGGCAACCCGTAATGGGAACAGCCGAAAGAAGAAGACGACAAGTAGGTAGGATAAACAAAAAATATAAACTGATTTCTTTTCTCTTCCTTACAAAAGTAACTATATTTTTCAGAATATCTGATTTTCTAAAATCTCCCTGTTTTGAAAACTTTACAAAATATATCCTATCAAATTAATCTCCTATAAGACTATTTTTATGACGGTATAGCTGAAGCTAAACTGACTGACATACAATTACGGAATAATTCACCTTTTAAATATGGCTCATTCAGAGGAGTAATTACTGGTAAGCATGAACTTTTGGTGCAGCTTAGAGCCTAACCAGTATACTCCACAGTAGGAAGAAATGACACATGGACACATTTAATACACTTACATTAGAGCTTACCTACTGGAGAGGAAGAAAACCTTGAAAAGACTAACAAGACAGGGAACTAGAAAAATAATATTTAAAGAGATAGATCTAAAAAGCAAAAAGTAGTTTAATACACACACACACACATTTAAAACCTTTAACTTCCTTAGCGTTATGTTTACCTCCAGAAAAACAAGCAAAAAATTTTTTTTTTTCAACAACAACAACATTTATTTATATAGCACATTTTCATACAAAAAATGTAGCTCAAAGTGCTTTACAAAATGAAGAATAGAAAAATAGAAGACACAATAAAAAATAAACATAAGTCAACATTAATTAACATAGAATAAGTAAGGTCCAATGGCCAGGGTGGACAGAAAAAACAAAAAAAAAAACTCCAAAGGCTGGAGAAAAAAAATAAATAAAAATTTTTCAGCAAGAAAAATCTAATTACATGTAACATCAACATGAACAAACATGACATAAATATAGTAGGAAAGGTACAGTATGTTTAGCTGTCAGTGATTGGGACAGGCAAATTCTTTTCTTTGACTTCTCCAACACTGTTCAGCATAGCAGTTTGTTTTGACAGCTATTTTCTCCACCAGATTATCATCAAGAAACAGTCAAAAACAGTCCAGATAATCATGTCTTACAGACCCCTTTAGACCAGGGTTACCAGTAAATAGGAAATTTGGAATGTGCAGGATTGTCAGCAGCAGTATCAAGCTGTCACCAAACACAAACATCAGCAAATTCTGCCAGGTCTGAATCTACCAAACAGTTGTCAGTTTCACTGTTTGTGTCAACGTCAGATGACCAATTCATCACGATTATTATCACTCAATTCAAGCAATATGAATTTCCCCTTGTGATTAATAAAGCATCTATCTATCTATCTATCTATCTATGTTCCAGTGTGTTTAGCTTTTAACCTACATAACATTGTGTTTTTAGTTGAAGGCTCCACCCTACTTATGAATATTTAAGAGTTACCATAGAGTGGCTGAGCGAACAGAAATATAGTGGTGCCTCATATATCAAACTTAATTCAGTTCAGGAGGCCACTTGAACTCTTAACTGTTCGAAGTCCGAATAAATTTTCCCATTTAGAAATAATGGAAAGTGAATTAACCCTAAACAATACCAATTTTGATAACCTTAACCAGCAAATACACATAATTTAAGGTAAAAATGACACAATTAAATGCCCTAAATAATAAATTAAAAAATGAAAGCAATAAATAAAATGTGTAAACATTGTAAAATAAAATGAAAATTGGATTTAATGTAACTTAGTGAGGAGTGATGGTGTCCTTAGTGGCTGGTAAAGGGGAAAGAAAGGTTAATGTTGGGAAGGGCGGGTTGGGTATCCTTCCATAAACACGCCAAATGACTGTACTTCGTCGTAAGTTTCTTTTTCACCTCAATCATTAATGCTACAACCTTCATCTTAAGCTTTGTTGCTTATACACTCTGAATTGGATGCCATGGTTAATAGCACCAAAAATAAAGTGAAAAAAAGCACTAAAAACACATGCGCGTAACGCTAGAGTGAGAGAAAACATGGGCGTATAACAGATGACTTTACACATCTTTTGCTGCATTTTTTTCACACTGTGCACAGTTAAAAACTAGAAGCATCACTCAAACCCTGGATTGTATTTCTCTTGAATTTAGCATTTGAACTCTGGAACATTTGAAGTATGAGGCAGCACTGTATTTCTGAGTTTATCTTCTTCACTAGATGGCAAGAGAATACTGCCCCAAGCTTTACTTGGACTTAACACTGTATATCAGATCGTAAGAGGCTTCCCTAAGTCTCACTCAAGGTTAACTGTTTCTGCACGTAAGTCCAAGCCTGAGACAGTATTAACACCAACAAGGTTAAAAAAGAAAAGCAGATTTTGAAAGGTGAAGTAACATAACAATTTAAACACATTGCTGGTTTTGAGCACCTCTGGAAATAGATGATATATTTTAATAAACAAAAAAATAGTTCTGATTGACAAGAACTGAAATTGTTTTACTAGCCTGTTTATTTAGTTAAGGATCTTGGGAGAACAAGCGTCTTTGTCAATGGCAGTGGTCACAAATTGGGAACTACCGTAGATACTCATGTATAAGTCGAAAAATGTATGCCTTAAAATTAATTCAAAAACACAAAGTCGACTTATCCACGGGGCAACACTAATTTCATTAAATAATTTTTTAAACTGTGAAATACCGCACTTGAATTTGAGCATTAGCTTTTGCAGGTTTTGGATAACAAACATACCATTAGCTGCCAGTAGATGGCGGTAACCAGAAACGTACAGTATTTCGGACCATAAGTTGCACCGGATTTTAAAGCGCAATATCAATGAATGGGTCTCAATCCCGCTGTCATAAGTATCTTTGTTTATTACATACGAAATAAATGGATTGGTACCGGAGGTGTGCGGTTGAATCGGCGAGTAATGCTCTTCACAAAACAGTTCAGGCTTTATAGCGACCGAGTCCACATGTTCTCAGAGTTCAGTCCACGCCGTCTGTACGAAAGGGTTACAATAACGCTCACATTCGCGTCCGACAATCCCATCCTCGACACTTTTCTCCCAGTTTACTAGTGGAAAACGGTGGGACATAGTTTCCTCTTGCGTGGGCGATGTCCTAAAGGGGTTGGTGCTAATTGCGGTGGCTTTGGAAAACTCTGCTTCCAGGTCAGCGTCTACCCCTAGTTTTGTCGCCATTCACAGTTTCCTAGTTACACACTCCACCGAGAGAATGCACCAATTTTCTTTTAGTTTTACAAGCTTCGTGTCACTCACTAGTGCTGGCAGGAATAATCCCGGAGGAGCCCCCAGTGTTACCTTTCCTGCCTGTCTCCGGACCGTGGTCGGGGTGACGCAGGGAGCTTCTCCTTCTTCGTGTCCAGTGGTGTGAAGCTCCAGGGCCAGAGCAACGTGCTCTGGGGTAAAACCCTGTCCCCGAGTTCCCTTCTCCTAATTTACAGCAGGGAGTGACACACAAGGCTTGACTGCTCAATGGTTGACTTTATTATCTCCTTCTTTTTAAGGTGCCTGTTTTAGCTTAACAGAGACCAAAAACACAAGAGCCCCACCACGCCGTCAACAAACACTCAATCCCAAAACTACACCCCCCAAAACCACGACAACTCCACCCACATCCCACATTCAGTATAATTGGGATGTCAGGCTGCTATTTTAAGCTCTGATCCCTACAAGAGTCAGACTTTGATGGATTTGAAGAAGACACTTTGGGCCACTTTATCATATGCGAGGGATTTGAATACGAATTTAATTGAAATATTCTAACTGTAAGTAAATGAATAAAAATGTTTTTGGAGTTTTAATTTTGGCTTACTAAAATTCTTCAAAGATTAAAATGTTGAAAGTCTGGGCCCAGGTACATTGGGTATAATTATGAAATTCAAAGAATTTGATAGGCTGTCAAGCTTTACCCTCGACTTATACGCGGGTCATAACAAATTTCATAATTTTCGGCTTAAACAATACACTCGACTTATCTGCGAGGTCGACTAATAGGCGAGTATCTACGGTAATCCTTAACAAGATGCCAGTCTCAGTCCATCACAGAGAACAAACCAATGTCCACTCACGCTGGGCTAGTTTAGATTTAATAAACAAACAAACAAACTTTACATACTGTTAATGGGTTTGAGAGTCCTAATGCACATAAGTCCTGAACAATACCGTCAAAAAAAACTCAGGCTAATAATAATGGCAAACACAGAGTTTTTATAAAATAAAAAGGCTAATTTTCCAGAAATGCTGAGAGGCAACATGTGTTTCCTGTAGCCATAAAGGCTATCCAGAAGCAAAAAAGTCCCAATATAGAATTTCAAATGCAAAGTCAAAACATGGTGCACAATGGTCAAAATATTAAGTAAACCACAAGCACAGAAAAATCACTGTTATAACTCCCAAGCACATTTGAATGAATTGTTAGAGACAATGGGTTGATTACTGAGCAATACTGAGTAATTTGTTGAGAAGAAAATTATGCAGCAATGATCAATGGAAACCAAAATCACTAACTCATTGAGATTCTGGCTCAACATCACACTAAAAAGTCAAAAATTGTAATCACAGGCTGATCCATCTTGCATGAATTTCATCACGGCAACTCATAATGTGACTCAGTAGTGGGCATAGCGTCCACATGCCTGTATGCACTCTTGATAACACCAATGTCTGGGCGTGCTCCTGATGAGACAGTGGATGGTGTCCTGGGGGGGATCTCCTCCCAGACCTGGATCAGAGCATCAGTGAGATCCTTGACAGTCTGTGGTGCCACTTGGTTGGCATCAGACACATTGATTCATGATGGCCCTGATGTTCTCAAATGGATTCAGGTCTGGGGAATGTGCAGACCGGTAAATGGTAAATATGCCTTCATCATCCAGGAACTGCCTACACACTGGTTACATGAGACCGGGCATTACCCTGCACCAGGAGGAACCCAGCATGCACTGCACCAGCTTAAGGTCTGACAATGGCACTGTGGATTTCATCACAGAAACTAACAGCAGCCAGAGTACTGTTGCCTAAATGTGCAGATTTGTTTTACCCTCCATGGATATGCCTCCCTGGACCTTCACTGACCCACCGCCAAACCGGTCATTCTGGATGATGTTGCAGGCTGCATAACATTTATCATAGCATCTCCAGACTCTTTCACGTCTGTCACATGTGCTCAGTTTGAACCTGCTCTCATCTGTGAAGAGAATTGTGTACCAATGGCAGAGCTGTCAATTATGGTATTCTATGGTTAATGTCAATCGAGCTGCACAGTTATTGGCTATAAGCACAAATCCCACTAGATGATGTTAAGCTCTGAAGCTACCCTGATGGAGTCTGTTTCTGACAGTTTGGTCAGAAATATGAACACCACTAGCCAGCTGGAGGTCATTTTATAGGGCTCTGGCAGTACTCCCCCTGTTCTTCCTCGCACAAAGGAGGAGATACCAGTCCTGCTGCTCATTTGATACCCTTCTAGGACCCTGTCAAGCTTTCCTCATGTAACAACCTTTCTACTGGTATCTCCTCCATGCTCTTGAGACTGTGTTGGGAAACACAGCAAACCTTGCTGCTACAGCACGTATAGATGTGCCATCCTGGAGGAGCTGGACTACATGTGCAACTTGAATTGGCTGCAGGTACTGGCTCATGCTACCAGTAGTGACAGGAACACCAGCAAAATGTAAAACTAGATTAGAATCAGTCAGGAAGGATAAAGGAGTATATTGTCTGTGGACACCAGCTGGAAAACCATTCCTTTTTGGAGGTAGTCTTGCTGTCGCTTCTTCAGTGAACCTCTTATTCACCAAAGCAAGTAAATTTAATTCATAATCGCTTATGCTTCATAACTGGACAGATTGATATCCCTGAAGCTTAACTGACTTGATGTTAGACTATGACAACTAAATGTTCCGATCATTTTTTGAGGAATTTTTTTGTAGATAAAATACCAGCAA
Organism: Polypterus senegalus; assembly: GCF_016835505.1. Classification (NCBI taxonomy): domain Eukaryota; kingdom Metazoa; phylum Chordata; class Cladistia; order Polypteriformes; family Polypteridae; genus Polypterus; species Polypterus senegalus. The sequence goes on along the minus strand of NC_053166.1, from coordinate 93,733,108 downwards.
TAACAGGTGAGAGTTTAGAGCCAGAAAGTATAAAAAAAAGCATTGGCAGTTTATTGGATTAATATATGTCCACAAATAAAAGTAATTATAAAAATAAAACAGGATGCTAGGGTATATAGCGCAGTCTGTATAGTACGAGCCAAACAAAGGTTATGCTTAAGCAGAATAATGCACCTGTCATGTCACATAATTTTGTCTCCCATATTAAAAGTAGTATGTACCCAGAAAAGATTATTAGGCTTCTTCTAGCACTGCAGGATATGAGCTTTGAAGAGGTTAGCTAATATTAAAAATCTCATGTCTGACAAAATGTTTCTTCAGAAGATCATTGTAGATACTGTATAATAAACAAGTTATCTAGATGTTTATTTGAAAATTTAGGGTAGTCTGAAAATGTTTTTATTAGCTGTTAAAAAAAAGAATATTTGTTCTGATGAAACATTTGTTCAGATACTAGACTCTGCCAGTCTGGAACAAAAGGAGGCTTGCTGGTATATATTTTTGTCAACAATGGTCAGTGAGGTAAGAATGGGTCTTTTAATCATTGCCAACATTTCTTTATTACTATAATGCTAGCATTGCTTACTTGGGTCGATAATCACTCTCCAACACTATGGAAAAGCGGACTGGAACCAAGTAATGTGAACCTGAAGCAGTATGAATCTGAGATGCATGTTAAACGTGCTTTACATTATTAATGTTTAGTTAGACATTTCTGAAGCTTTTTGAGTATATAGAAACCTATCTAGTCTTATCTTGAATACGAATGTATCTGAAATTATTGTGTTATATTCAAATGGTGTGTGGATTCCTTCAAAATCAATTCTTGTTTACTAAACACTGATATTTGAGCCCTGCTGTAACAAGTGTGAAGTAAAAGCAGATGGCCACTCGCAGTAAAATAGCTCTTTAGTCATTCGAACTATGGCAGCTCTTCTTTGGATTGACTGATTCTCCAACTAGAGGGAAGGATACAATGTTGCATCCTACAACAACAAAGATCCTGTGCTTTCCTTCTAGGAATACTATGCCATTTTTTTCTTTTTTGTGCATACCTTTAACTTTGATAATTAACTGTACAATTTAAATTCCTATTTAAAATCAAAATAATAAATAGATTCTCATTTTCAGCTCTGTTCTAGCTTATTTACACAGCTAAACAAGGGTAGTGATTAGCATTACTACCTCATAGCTCCAGGGATGTGGGTATGAATCCTCATCTTCTGTGATGAGTTTGCATGTTTTTCTTATGCCAGTTCAGTTTTTTTTTTTCCCTCTAGTTACTCTTTGTTTTTCTCCCACATCTCAAAATGTTTAAATTAAGTTAACTGCTGACCCTAAATTTTCCACAAATGACTCAGGGTGGGTGAGAGCAAACTGAGCCCTTTGATAGACTTGTACTTCATCTAGGCTGGAATTTTACTTTACACATAATGCTGGGATGGGCTGTGGCTCCTGTGGCCTAGGACTGAATAAAGTGATGCATACATTGAATAAATAGACTTTCAGGAAGTTTTGACATTATAAGGCTTCAAGGTATTTTTGGTTTTAGACAAACATTACAAACAAAGATGGTAAAACAAATTTAAACCTTAACACAAATACTAATACATACATATAAAAACAGCAAATAATAAACTTTACATAATTAATCTAGCATATTAGCATAATCTAAACTGTATTAGTGGCCTAACCCTCTTATTAGCCAGTTTTCCAGGCAAGACTAAGGACAAATGTACTCATTGGCCTTCCATTTTAAAGCACATACATGCAAATACTCAACCACTCTAAAACTAAATTAGTGCTCAATCTATGTCAGACAGCTTGCATTAATATCTAAGATAATTAATCATAAAGAAAAATGGGTCATTAAATTAGATAAAGAGTAAAATTAGAGTAAAGATGGATTCACATCTAAAGGAAATAAATAAATAAATCTAATAGTAGGAAGGAAATTCTCCATTTTAATAATAATGTTCAGTAATAAGTAAACTACACTTACTCTATCTAATCTCCGATTCAGAAATCCGAGGAGTGCTACCACACAGTCCATGTTTATATCCAGATACTCCACTGTGTTATGACCAACACGGGCAGCCAACAGAACATCAAGGCACCCCAAGGGAAGGTTGGCAAGGAGGTTTACTGCATGCCTATTAGAAAAAGATAAAAGTGATGATGAGTGTCTTTTCGCAGTGGATTTTCTATGATTCTTACAACCTATATCCAAATATTTACTTGATACTGATTAATTAAGCAATATTTTTTTCTAATGTTTGACCTTAAAATTTTAAATTGGAAACTTGTAAGTGATTATTATGTTTTGTTAGCTTGCTTGATCACTGTGTTCAGTTTATTTAAGACAATTCACCTGCTACATACGCATCCAATTGAATTAATTCTGTGCAGAGCTATTCACCGAGTATAGATGTTGCATGCTTGGACAGGTTTCTTGCTATGATGCAATGGCAGAATCATACATCATTTATTGTACATACATGAAAAGACAAATTAGACTGAGCATACAGTAAAACACAGCAATTTCAATTAGATTACTTTAAACAAATCATGGCAACAGTAGTGTTTTTATTATTAAATGCCCATGCCCACGGTCCTCTCACTTCGCATTCGTGTGAATGCTTTTGTCAGACACAGTTCCTGCGCTTTCAGCTCATATGAATTTTCACATTTTCCACACTTTAAGTTCCCAATAAAAGAAGACTTATTATGTCCAAATCTTATTGAAAATTTTCATCCCAAAGTATTATCAACAGAATAAATGAGAACAGGGGCAATCCTAGCACAGAGAAACGATGAAGTCAAACAAATTAACACAAATTGTCGATAGGTTATATGGAAAACTGGTTAAATGTGTATTAATAGACTATGCTGAAACAGTTGGTGGTGACTGTGTGGAAAAATAAACTGGTGTTCACAGTTTTAGACAGACAAAATTACAGTTTTGTTGACACAGGCCAACCAGATGCCAATTCCCTCCCACTCACTGTACAATATTAAAACTACAGTTTGCAGTATTTAAGGGAAAAATAAACCTATTGGGAATCCATGGTCAGTTACAGTTATAGTGATCATGGCTAACTCGCCACTGCCCACCTCATCCACTCTTGGGAATTCTATAATATTTTAAGCATATGTTGAGAATTATAGTAAGAGCATGAAATCCCTTTATTTGTGGATTCCAAAATTCCCAATGCCATATCTTGACCGTAATGTAAACTCCTGTGTGTATGTCAGTCATTGATTAATCTGTGTTGTCCTGAACAGGGTCATGGGGGCGCTGGAGGCTATCCCAGCTAGCACAGGTTAAAGGCAGCAACAAACCCTGGACAGGGCGCGAGTCCATCGCAGGACGAACACACAAACACCAACCCCATACTATGGCTAATTGAGTATTACCAATCCACCTATCTTTAGACTGTAGGAGGAAAACAGAGTTTACAAAGGAAACCCACACAGACACACAGAGAACATGCAAACACCATGCAGGAAAGACCTGGGCTGCAAACCCAGGTTTCTTACTGCGAGGCAGCAGTGCTACCACTGCACCACTGTGCCACCCCCCTGTGTGTATATGTATGATTTGATAAGCTCGGATAATTAAGTACGGGCTAGGCTATTTAAAACTTTATATATAAGAAAAGGCATTTTGAAATCAGTACTAGACTTAAATGGAAAGCAGTGTAGATGCCTAACAATACAAATTTTGGGGTCAGACATCTTTAGTTTTAGCAATTACTACTGAAGCAGTATTATAAATTAACTGAAAGACACAAATACAATTATTTGAAAAGCTTACAAAAAAAGCACTGCAATATTCAACTTGGCTAAAATAAGTGGATAAATAAAATTCTCTGCATTCCTTTACTTAGAAAACATTGCCTTTTCAAATATTTCAGTTGTGAAAACTGCTACTAGATATGGTTGTAGTCCATATAAAAACAGACAGGTGTCAAAGATAGCACCCAAAATCTGTTCTTATTCAGTAAAACAAAAATTTAGGCCTACTGCGTAAAAAGAGACCTTGTTGCAGTTTGTATTATTCTCACCAATTAATAATATTTCTCTTGTTTGCTGTATTCAAAGACAGGTAGTTGAAGTATTTCTCAATTAATTAACACTAGAATCCCTGAAGCCTACGAAAAAAAACGTAATTCTGGGCCACCTTAAATTTCTTTGCACCAGATCGGGTGTAAATTTATGTCACTTGTAAAATTTAAGCTTTTTTTTCCAGTTTTATTATTCTCTCAGTCTTGTTCATGCTCCAATCCAATCTGACGCTGTTAGTTCTCAAATAATATTGCACTTCTATTCCAAACTAAGTGACTATACTTCAGCTTGTACCAGTATCTGCCTGGACTTCATCTGATAACAAAGGTGTAAATCAGTGTTGCACTGACATCTCTCCAGAGACCCCTCCACCACTTCTTGAGACAGAAGGCATGAAGTGGACTCAAGCAAAAACAAAGAGCTTTTAATTAAGCAATGACAACTGTAATGGACAGAAGAACTCACCTATGAGGAAACACTGATTTTGTAACTGTAATCCAATCAGGAGAAGATATACATTCCTTAAAACTATCTGCACCATCCTGAAGATCTGGCTTTAGGGGATATTTTCAGTCTCTCTCAAATGGCTCTCTCGAGGGAACTCTGAGGAAACTCTCAGGAGATTAACTAGGCACTCTGCTCCATGGTAACTCCTGAACACACTCTCCAAAAATGACTGAAAGCCTCTAAAATCTGCTCTCTGAAACTAAAAAACGATGAACTAATCTCTGTTTGGGGAGCTGAGTATTAGAAACTTCTTTCTCTTTCTGGACGCAAAAGCTGAGACCCAGTTTCCCATGCCAAAGCTGTGGGAGAGTGAATTCAAAATGCTGAGAAGCAGCCATCACTTGATGGGAAGATGGGAACTTTAGCATCTAACTCTTGTGTAGATGACACAGTAAAAGACTTAGCTGAATTAAGAACTTCACAAATAAAGGATCATGCAGCAAAGGGCAAGAAGAGTCATTCAATCTTACCCAGAGCAGCAACAACTCCACACAAATCAGACATTATCTTTAAAGACAGCATTGTAAAATTATTTATCTGCACCAAGATAAATTGGAACTCTAAATAGAAACTAAACAGCCAGACTTTCTATGTTATGTTTGTCTTTCTGTTATTGTCTATATACTGTACATATGCAGTTATCATATTTCTATAATCCTTGTGTTTATCAAAAAATTTTATTATACAGTTTCTTAAAATGAGTGGGCTTCAGTTACCTTGACATAAGTCTATAGGCTGAAGACCCGTTCTACAACAGATAAAAGTAAGGTAAATAAAGTAGGAGTCTTGACAAATTATTTGATTCATTATCGATATTGCAGAAGGCAGAACTGATAATTAATTAACCAAATTAAAATACACTCAGTTCTTACATTAAAATTGACTATCCATTGGTGGGAAAGTTAAAATTCCATCTCTCAAATCCTATGAGGCTTAACACATCAGTTCTCAACTCTGCATTAGAAGTGCAGAGTTTCCTGCTTTACAAAGCAGACAGAAATGCTATTTTTTTGCAACCAGTTAAAAGGCAGTGGGGTCAGTTTCTTTATTAATGAAAATTGGCCCACAGACATTTTCATATTATTGAAGCACTGCTCTGGCAATCTGGAATTAGATTGCTCTTAATCTTCTGTTAATGTACCAGTTCTCTGAAAAGATAACACTGGCCATTGTTCTTATAGCAATTCTAAATAAAATGTCTGAATGGCATGTTCAAACCCATCTTATGTCCTACTTCAGTTTGCATATACTATTGGGCAAATAAATCTATGGATGATGCCATAAATATGGGCCTACGCTTTGTACCACAGAATCTGGACTTTAAAGGAACTTACGCCAGAATATTCTTTGTTGACTTCAATTCAGCAATTAACACCATTGTCACTGAACTGCTTGTAACTAAACCTCTACAAACTGAAATGACTGCTTCCATTTGCAAATGGATTTACAGTTTTTTGAGAAACGGAAAACTGTTTGCATGTGCTCCCACTTTTCAGACAGTCTCTATATGTATTTCCCCCTACTCTAATCCAGGTAAATCAATGGCTAAAGGTCCACTAATCCTTCATTAAAAATCATTAATGACACCACCATTGAACTAATTACTAACTAAAATTAAACAGCATACAGAAAGGCAGTTACTCATGCTTTGCCTTGGTGAGTTGCAAAAATAACCTGGTACTTAATACCACTAAGACGGTGGAAGTTGACTTTCACAAACAGCAGTTACACCCTGTCCAACTAGAATTTATAATTTTACAGTCAGTGTGGTGGAATCCTTCGCATTTTTGGGCGCAACTACCACACTCTCATTTGGGACATTAATCCCACCTTCATCGCTAAGAATGCTCCGCATCAGATGTACAGTCAGGTCCATAGGTATTTGGACAGTGACACAATTTTCATAATTTTGGCTCTTTACACCACCACAATGGATTTGAAACAAAGCAATCAAGATGTGATTGAAATGTAGACTTTCAGATTTAATTCAAGGGGTTTAACAAAAATATTGTATGAGCTGTTTAGAAAAGACAGACATTTTATACATGGTTCCCCAAACCCCGGGACTCAAAAGTATTTGGACAAACTAATATAATAAGTATAATGATCATCTTCAATATTTGGTTGAAAATCCTTTAAATTCAAAGACTGCCTAAAGGTTGGAACTCATTTCCATCTCCAAGTGATGACTTTCCACTCTAGTGATGCTTTGTCAGGCCTTTACTGCAGCGGTCTGCAGTTGCTGCTTGTTAATGGACTTTCTGCCATCAATTTTGTCTTCAGCAAGTGAAATGCATGTCCAATTGACTTAAGTTCAATTGATTGACTTGGCCATTGAAAAGTTTTCCATATATTCTCTATTCCACATGCTTCTCTTTCATCCAGCACAGTTGTCTTCTGTGGTTTTCTAGATGGTACTGCTGAGTTCACTAGTGTGTGCCTTCTTTTATGAATGAAATTAAAAGGTTGATTTAACTATTACTTGTGTATCTACTATCTCTCTAAAAGGTTTGTTTTGTTTTCTCAGCCTAATGATGAATTGTTTATACTTGCATGGACAGCTCTTTGGACCTCATATTGAGAGTTCACAGTGTCAGCTTCCAAATGCAAATTACACACTTGGAATCTCTTCCAGACATTTTACCTGCTAAATAATTATTAAAATAATAATTGGGAACTGCTCCCAACTGGCTATGGAACAGCTTGTCAGTTAAATGTCTAAATACTTTGGAGCCTCTGAAGATGGGGTGGAACTATGCAAAAAATGACTAAATGGCTCATATGATATATTTTTTTAAAACCCCTTAAACTAAAGCTGAAAGTCCACACCTCAATAACATCTTGATTGCTTTACTTCAAATTCATTGTGATGCTGTACAGAGCCAAAATTATGGAAATTGTGTCACTGTTCAGATACTTACAGTATGGATCTGACTGTTCTTTTTTCTCCAACTAAAGAAGTTAAATATTTCTCAGACCACTCTAGTACAATTCTGGAAGTACTACTTACAAATATAATCACATTTTCCTTTTTTGTCTGGTTTGGTTCAGCAACCGTTCCCACCAAAAATAAATGTTAGCGTATTGTTAGGTCTGCTGTGAAAATAGTCATCTGTGCTCATCTATCTGTTGCAAAACTGTACTATAGGCATTTAGTGTCATAAACCATTTCAAAATGGTTCAAAATCTCACACAGGACATCTCTTTTATCAAAAACTCCCTTCTACTACACAGAAATGCTTTAATTTTCAGGTCTCTTTATCACTGTACTTTTCTGCAACAATTTATGATGTATGTTGTTTAATTTATTTGTTATTTGATAAGTGATGTTGTGTTATGTTATGTTATAAGAATTATGAGTCAGAGTTGGGAGTGGAGTGACATGAAGGTCATCTGAAGTGAAGGTAAAGGAAGAAAAGAAAAGAACATTTTCTTTTATGTATTGGGGAAGAAGCTGTTGAAAGTGATGACTGATCGCAAGCTTCAAATTGTTGTAGGAGAACTGGAATCCCTAGAAATGCAGATTCAACACTTCCTTGCCAGATAAAAGCATCTCAGGAATCAGACAGCTCATCTCTTACAGAATTTGTTGATGTCCACAGTAAATATACTTATCTCTAGTCTGTGTTGTGCCACTCACACCCCGGGAGGAGTCAGCTTTACAATGGCTCCTGCTCCAGACAATGATGACTACGGAACCTGGGAACATTGACAACGGATGCAGGGGACATGCATAGGTCCATCTCCACTTCCTCAATCTAACATCTCCACACAAAACTGGTACTGCTCCCCCACCATTCCTGCAGACAGTGATGACATGCTTGTTATAAGAGGCATCACCTGAACTTACGGTTACCTGCCCGTATAATATTTGTGTCATTTTTCCTGGGAACACAAGTTAAAAATATAGAAAGTAGAGCCCAACAGTCCTTAAGAAATATACGGGTAAAATTATAGACAATATCTCAAAGGTAACCAGTCTTTCTTGACTACATAATTTTAGAGATAACGTTTACTGTAATTCCATGTTAGGATGTGAAAAATCTCTAGTGAGTTCACCTATAATATGTGCACTGTATTAGCATAGTCGAACTAAAAAATCCTGGACAAAGCGGTATAAATACATATAACTTAATTACCATTTCACCTAAAGATGTGCATTGTATTAGATCTAGAATAACATATCAAAGTTTAAATAAAAAAAAATCAACACAAGGCAGAATAAACGCAAATAACTTGGTTACCATTTTAAACTGCCGGAACACTACAATTCAGCTCTGCTTTTCCAAAGATTGTGGCATTACTAAATATTAGGGTGTTAACCAGCAAGACTTTTTACATTAATGATCTATCAGCGATGGGAAAATAAACTTTCTTACATTAACTAAAACATGGCTCAGTGCTAATGGTGCGGCAGTGTTAATTGAAGCAGCCCCTCTGAATTACAGTTTTGGTCATTTGGTTCAGTAAAGCAAAAAAGGCAGCTGTTTAGAGAGTATTTACTTGAGTAGATTAAACTGCAGAAATGCCAGTTTTGGTACTTTCACGTCTTTCAAGTATCTTGCTGTGGTTATTCAAGGAGTGTCGCAGTCTCTTGTATTGACTGTTTATAGACCTCCAAAAAATAATGCATCTTTTATTGAGGAGTTCTCTGACTTCCAATCTATAATAATAACTAACTATGACTAGTTCCTAATTGTAGATGCATTTCAATTTTCATGTGGATAATAAGTGACCCAAAAGCAAGAGAATTCATGAACTTACTGCACAATTTTGATCTTAGCATGTCAGCCAGCCTTCATGGATTTAGTTATTTCAAAAGGATTAAAAGCTGATATGAGGCAGGTTGTGGATATTGGTATATCGGACCATTATTGTATATTACTTCATGTAAAAATACTGATAGCTACAACTAATGAGAAACATATTTTTAAAAAGCATTATTTTGATACATCTGCAGCTTCAAAGTTTGCTAATATTCTAAACAATCAGTCCAACTTACTTACCTTAGTAAAGCTAGTAGTGTAACCAGTAAAAAATTAATGCTACAGTAAGGTAGTGGCCCCTGAAAAGACTGTTAATAAATCCTCCAGCATTACCATACCTTTGAAGACCCAAAGAGCGTTTGATTTAAAGAGAACATGCTGGAGAGCTGAGCATAAATGGAGAAAAACTAAACTAATAGTCCACTATGAAATACTGAAGGCAAAAATAACTGAATATAGCAACACAGTCCACCTTGAGAGGCAGTCCTATTTCCCTAAAATTATAAATGAGAATACTGGTAATCCAAAAGTTTTATTCTCAACTGTTGATAGTTTTCTAAACCCAGCTCACTCAATAGAGTGCCTCCTAAAAACTAGTAGTGAATCTTGTCAGGCTTATGATATATTTTTTAACACAAAATAAACAATATTAGAAATAATACAGTACATACCCAAGTTAATCCTGTTGAACCCCATTTAAGCATGTTCAATTTTTTGACTGAAATAGATCTACCCAAACTACGTACCAACTGGATTTTTCAAAGAAATGTACTTGACATAGTGAACTTATCATTAAATAACCTGTCTTCCCCGACTGTCTAAAGATTGCATCTCGACTCCTCTGTCTTTGACAACTTTAGACCAATTTCTAACCTGCCATTTTAAAGGAAAATTCTAGAAAAGTCAGTTTTTAAGCAGTGAAATGATTACTTGAATAAACATTCTATTCTTGACAGCTTTAAGTCAGGTTATACAACAAAACATAGTACAGAAACTTCACTGGTTAAAGTAGAAAAGGGTTTGTGGGTTAATGCTGACAGAGGGCATGTATCTGTTCTTGTTCTGATACACTTGAGTGCAGCATTTGACACGACAGACAGACAGATAGATAGATACTTTATTAATCCCAAGGGGAAATTCACATTACTTTTAGAAATCACCTTAGACAATGGGTTAACTTCTTCAGCAGTGTCTTAAATTGGTAATACTTTACAGTAATACTTAATACAGTAATACTTAACAGGTAGAAAATTCTTTGTTAATTGTGGTGAATTTTACTTTGGAAATCCATGATATTATATATTGTTTCAACAAGGATCTATTCTGAATCTGCTGCTTTTTTTCAATCTACATACTTCCATTAGGCTAAATTACCTCAAAATACAAATGGAGTTACCACAGCTATGCAGACGACACACAGCTGTATTTATCAATGACCGTGATGCTCTTGGCTCTCTGATCCAATGTATTAACTTCATTTTGAATGGATGAGTAGTAACCTTTTCAAACTAAAGAAGGAAAAAATAGAAATCTTAGTGATTGGTAAATATGGAAATAATGAGGATATTAGAAATAAACTTTAACCCTTAGTTTTAAAAATCAAGGTGGAGGTAAAGAATTTAGGGGAATCATTGATTCTGACCTAAACTTTAAATCACATATTAACCAGTTTATTACAATTAAAATTTTTCACTTAAAGAATACAGCAAAGTTACACCTCTTATAACATTACGAGACACTGAAAAAAATTCACGCTTTTGTTTTTAGTTTACTAAATTACTGTAAAGAAAAAAGGCATCAGTCGGTGTGAAAATTTGTGCCGAATGCAGCAATAAAAATCTTAACTTGAAAAAATTTTTTAGCGTCATCACAATGGTTACCCAGGTCATTTAGAATTGCCTTTAAATACTACTAATGGTGTGTAAAGCCTTAAATAAACTTGCTCCTTCTTATATTTTGGAATGCCTGCCCGCTATACTCCCAAGTTGTAACATTAGTTCCTCTAATGGTGGTTGCTTGTAATTCCACGAGCCAAGCTTAAAAGACGTAGTTTCAATTTAGAAATTATATAATCAGTAACTATCTTGAGCTTTCATTTTGAGGATAACAACAATGTAGGAGCAGTTTATTGTTAAAAAAAATCTACTTCTGTTTAGCATGGTATATGATTCTGGGTGTGAGCAATATATACAGTGGTGTGAAAAACTATTTGCCCCCTTCCTGATTTCTTATTTTTTTGCATGTTTGTCACACAAAATGTTTCTGATCATCAAACACATTTAACCATTAGTCAAATATAACACAAGTAAACACAAAATGCAGTTTTTAAATGATGTTTTTTATTATTTAGGGAGAAAAAAAATCCAAACCTACATGGACCTGTGTGAAAAAGTAATTGCCCCCTGAACCTAATAACTGGTTGAGCCACCCTTAGCAGCAATAACTGCAATCAAGTGTTTGCGATAACTTGCAATGAGTCTTTTACAGCGCTCTGGAGGAATTTTGGCCCACTCATCTTTGCAGAATTGTTGTAATTCAGCTTTATTTGAGGGTTTTCTAGCATGAACTGCCTTTTTAAGGTCATGCCATAGCATCTCAATTGGATTCAGGTCAGGACTTTGACTAGGCCACTCCAAAGTCTTTATTTTGTTTATCTTCAGCCATTCAGAGGTGGATTTGCTGGTGTGTTTTGGGTCATTGTCCTGTTGCAGCACCCAAGATCGCTTCAGCTTGAGTTGACGAACAGATGGCCGGACATTCTCCTTCAGGATTTTTGGTAGACAGTAGAATTCATGGTTCCATCTATCACAGCAAGCCTTCCAGGTCTTGAAGCAGCAAAACAACCCCAGACCATCACACTACCACCACCATATTTTACTGTTGGTATGATGTTCTTTTTCTGAAATGCTGTGTTCCTTTTACGCCAGATGTAACGGGACATTTGCCTTCCAAAAAGTTCAACTTTTGTCTCATCAGTCCACAAGGTATTTTCCCAAAAGTCTTGGCAATCATTGAGATGTTTCTTAGCAAAATTGAGACGAGCCCTAATGTTCTTTTTGCTTAACAGTGGTTTGCGTCTTGGAAATCTGCCATGCAGGCTGTTTTTGTCCAGTCTCTTTCTTATGGAGTCGTGAACACTGACCTTAATTGAGGCAAGTGAGGCCTGCAGTTCTTTAGACGTTGTCCTTGGGTCTTTTGTGACCTATCGGATGAGTCGTCTCTGCACTCTTGGGGTAATTTTGGTCGGCCAGCCACTCCTGGGAAGGTTCACCACTGTTTCATGTTTTTGCCATTTGTGGATAATGGCTCTCACTGTGGTTCGCTGGAGTCCCAAAGCTTTAGAAATGGCTTTATAACCTTTACCAGACTGATAGATCTCAATTACTTCTGTTCTCATTTGTTCCTGAATTTCTTTGGATCTTTGCATGATGTCTAGCTTTTGAGGTGCTTTTGGTCTACTTCTCTGTGTCAGGCAACTCCTATTTAACACTAGAATTACCAGAGCCTACGAAATAACTCGTAACTCCGTCCCACCTTAAATTGCTTCTTAAATCCCTTCACACCTCTCCGCCAGCGTCCTTTGTCCTCTAAATGTGCTGATAAAGAGAAGCTAGGAGCAGCCGGCTATTCCATCCCCCCACCAATTTAGAACGTGCACGAACTTCTCTCAGCTCATTCCTTGATTGAGTATCTGGGAGTGAAGTGGAGTTTTAGAGTGGAAATAATAGATCGTTATTTGGAACACACGCATTTCATGTCTGTTCCGTTTCTACAGTAATCTGTGTCAACACATTGTTAAAACAGAAACGTTTTTTACATTCTAGTAGTAGATGACAAAATGTAGGCATAAACTATATAATGTATGAAGCCTGAAGTCCAAACATCAAAGAAACATTTTCAGTGCATGTTTTATGTATCTTATAACACCAAACAATGTTTTGTGAAACTATTAATAATTAACAGGAAAAAAAGTAACAGCACCACCATTAAATTCCAAAAAGTGCTTTTTGTGCAAATGTCTCTAGAGTGCTTTTCACTTTTTCTGCTTTTTGGCTGTGAAACCATATTCTTGAAGCTTGGCTACACCTGACACCCGTTTCAGTGTTTAACTAGCTACATGTGCAGGAGTGGCTCCAGGAGAGGTGGAGGGGGTGGAGGCTGTAGCAGCACTTTTGCCTTTACCTCCAGGGGTGGAGGAGAAAGAGGCTGTAGCATTAGCTTTACCTTTAACTCCAACAGTGGATGAGGTGGAAACTGTAGCAGCAGCGCCTTTAACTGCAGGGGTGGAGGCTGTAGCGGCAGCTTTTCGTTTAACTCGAAGAGTGGAGGAGGTGGAGGCTGTAGCAGCAGCTTTTCGTTTGACAACTGATTGCATTAAATTTACTAGCGGTTGTGAGACTGTGAACGACAGGTCATGCTCCGCTATGAAAGAACATATGCGCACTTTTACATCGCACACACGGTCAGCCATAGATGCATGAATCTCTGTTGTGGTACTTGTCGCACCAGGCAGGGAGCATGTGTACTGTAGAGCACGAACGGCAGCATTGTGACTAGCTTCTGATTGATGGCGAGCTAGCACTTTTTTGCCATTATTGCCATATTGAAGTATCCTGTGGCATACTGTGCAAAGACACGTACCTGGTTGTTTGATTTTTTTAGCCCACGAACTAAAAGGCTTGCCATTCTCCCCAATTTCCCTAAGCCAAGCCCATCTCCATTTATTTTTTACACTTTTATCAATCTCCGAAACATCGGAGCCTTCCTGCATTATAAGTGTGTACATGCTATCTTAAATATAGTTATACCTCAGCCGTAGCCTGACATGTACTTCTTCAGAACTAAACCAAAACCCGGAGTGGATCCATACCGGAGTGATAACAAAACGCTTAGAGTGGAGAGAGGAACGTGCATTCGCTCCACTCCAGGCTTTGATCACATCCTCCTCAGCAGGCTGAATACACTTTGTCTTTCCTTAATTTAAGACCTATTTAAACTAAAATTAAGACATTTATTACACTATTTGAGAAATGTAAGCCTATATATACAGCATTAAAATTATGAAAAGTGAATTTAAAACATTAAGGACAGATGGAACAGTGTAATTGACGGAAATTCGTCGATGACTCGCTACAATTAACCGAAATCCGTCGTAACGACAGAGAACTTTAATCCCTGGTTAACAGACTACTTCTCCGCTGCAAAGCGTGGGTATTTTGCTAGTATACTAATAAAAGGCAAAGCCCTGACTGACTGACTGACTGACTGACTGACTGACTGACTCACTCACTCACTCACTCACTCACTCATCACTAATTCTCCAACTTCCTGTGTAGGTAGAAGGCTGAAGTTTGGCAGGCTCATTCCTTACAGCTTACTTACAAAAGTTAAGCAGGTTTAATTTCGAAATTCTACACGTAACAGTTATAACGGTCGACAACGTCCACCATGTTGAACTTTCTTATTTATGGCCCCATCTTCACGAAATTTGGTAGAGGGCTTCCCTGCGCTAACCAAAACCAATGTACGTACTTATTTCGGTGGTATGACGCCACTGTCGGCCGCCATATTGAACTTTCCAACGTCACTAATTCTCCAACTTCCCGTGTAGGTAGAGGGTTGAAATTTGGCAGGCTTATATTCCTTACAGCTTACTTACAAAAGTTAAGCAGGTTTCATTTTGAAATTCTACGCATAATGGTCAACAACCTCCGCCATGTTGAACTTTCTTATTCATGGCCCCATCTTCACGAAATTTGGTAGGCGGCTTCCCTGCGCTAACCAAAACCGATGTACATACTTATTTCAGTGGTATGATGTCACTGTCGGCCGCCATATTGAACTTTTCAACGGTCTTTGTTACTTATGGGCCCATCTTCAAGAAATTTGGTACGCGGGTTCCCAACGTTAACTGAATCCTACTTACGTACATATATATGTCCATAGCCTGCAGCTCGGTCACTGTGTGAGGTGCCGTTGGGTCCCCCATCCCAACGCCTCCCACGTTGTTGGCTGCCTGCCTATATAAGGCCGTCCGTCACTCCAGTCTCTACATTCCCTTCCTTGCTTCGCCACGGGATTCACGTCTCCCTGCTGATAACTACAGACTTTTTATTTAATCCACGGCTTCTTCGCTGTTTTATTGTTCATTTATTACGATTATAGTTATTGTGTAGGTATTTTAGACTTACTTTACATTGTTCAGGTACCCATTTCCTTTATCATTTCAACCGTACCCACATTAACATGTCTATCGAGGTGCTCACCATCAATCAAAAAACTGTCACTTACTGAGTGGTTTCCATGCCCGGAGATGCCACCTACCTTTTCCATTCTCTGTGCTACATATTGCATGGCCATATCAGGCTCACTCTTGATATCCGGAGGAACATTGTGTCTTATGCATTGAATGACTTGGACAGGTTCAAGGTGTGGACTGATGACGGTACAGGAGATAATTATACTAGACAGGAGCACTAGAAGTGTGAAATGCTTAAGCCCTTCACCTATGGTTCTGCATGTGAGTTGATGGCTGCCGCTGAATTGTTCGGTTGTCGCTTTCAAGTGTACCGAAATGGCCAAATATTTTACACCTTTCGACAACCGCCAATGCCTCTTAAATATCTTAGATTGACAGGTGAGGATTTCAGTAGAGGACACTTTGATGTTTATGAATGTTTAAACTCTCAAAAGCTGGATGTGAAGTTATCGATGAAACTGGTTGTATACTTACAACGCTTGACAGATGCCGAATGTCTCTTCAAACAAAGTCCTACAAATACTGTCGTAATTGAAACAAACCATGAAACTCAAACCGATTATGACAGCAGCAATCCAAGCTGTGAGATTTGAAACAAGATTGCTTTTCACATGGCTAACTGTATGTTGCATGCTCAAGAGTAAGCTTAGCATACAGCTTGATCATATTACAACCAGAGGGCCGAACTGACAACATGGTAAACAAAGAGATCCTTAACAAATAATTATTGGTATAGTTTCCCTCAGTTTAAAAAGGTTTAATTTTCTTCTTAATAAAAATTTTAAGGCAGTACTTCGCTGCTGTGAAGCGTGGGTATTTTACTAGTATATATATATATATATATATATATATATATATATATATATATATATATATATACACATACATATATAGATTTATATATATTATATTATATTACTATATATTATATATAGTATATATTTATATACTAGACATTAAGCCTGTTACAATAACGGGCTAGAACAGTAGTGCATAAACATTAGTAGGAACAGTCTATATTAAATGGCAAGGACCTTGACCTCATTCTGTTTCTTGTCAAAAATATTTTTTCAAGAAGCCTAAAGTAAAATAATAATAAAAATAAAATAGAAACGTGTATGACAATACAGTAAGTATAATTAACATTGCCTTAGTGTAAAACTTTGTAACAATCTGTAAGACACAATATCTGAAGAAGATATTTAGGTAAAATTTTCAATTTTTTTACCTCATGAAATTTTTCTGTACAATTTCATTATAGACAACATTTCTTGTAAAAATTCTGTCTGATTTTGGCAACAGTTTGCCTTTTTCAGGAATCTCTACAACCTTGACTACAACATCTGGAAAACTTCTAACTCTTGATAATGCAACATAAAACTGACCGTGGCTGAATACTGGTTCTGGCAAGTAAATGCCAACCTTTTCTAAGGTTTGCTCTTCTGAGTCTTTCTCTTTTAGCGTTTTTCTGACAGTCATTTTCTTTTTCTTCAATCGATCTATTTGCTCGTATTTTTCTTTGTCTTTCAGCGTTTCTTTTGTTGATGTTTACTTGTTGAGCTGACCGTTCTTCCAGGAGATGTTGCTTATATAGGATTTGATTGTATGTGTCTTTTGTCCTACTTGACGTGTCCTTTTTTTGGGTGGCATGTTGTTACTAGATACGTCCGTAATATTTACAGTACAGTACAGTACAGTACAGTACAGTAATACTGGCTTGTATGTGGCTGTAATATGCATCCTTTAATATGTCTTTAATTTTCTTTCGCAATAATACTGCTTTGTATCTCCATAAAATGGCTGTAATTTTCTCTGACAGTAATACTGGTTTTGATGTCCGTAATATGACTTTAATTTTCTGTCACAACAGTGGGCAATCACCAGAGTGTCCCCAGCAACTGATGTGATGTGTGGCGTGCTGCTTATAATCGTGCCTGTGGCGTCTCCCCAGCAGGTACTGTGCAGTTCCCCAGCAAGTATTTTAATCTGTGGGGGCGTGCAACTGATTATTTTGTGTGGTGTCTCCCCAACAACGGATTTTATGTGCGCTGCCGCGACTACCCAATCAGCACTCTCCCCAGCAATGGTGTCCTTTATATCTTATCATGCGTGGCTGTTCACTGTGTGCCTAGCTTCCAGTGTGTGTGCTTTATTTGCTCATCGTGCGTGGCGGCGGCTAGGCCATTCACTGCGCGACCAGCTTCCAGTGTGTGTGCGTCCACGTGCCGAGCGCATGGGCGGGGCGCGGTACAATGTGCGGTGCGGCCCGCGCATGCGCACTTCACCAGAAGACACACACACGGACACTGGACGCACACAAGGGTTTTATTAAAGAGGATGATATACACACATACATCCACATATATACATATATATGTGTGTGTATATATATATATATGTGTATATATATATATATATATATATATATATATATATATACATACATATATATTATATACCCTTTGGGGTGCGAGCAACTGTTGCTGGGGGTCCCAGAATACATCAAGGAAGAAAAACGAAAAACATTATTTGTACAAAATCTTAATTTATTTATCCATTCCTAAATAATTAAATGGGCAGGCTATTCCGTATCAGTGCAATACGCTGCTTGTTACAACGGATGATTTCCGCTCTTATGTGCAAGTCTGCGTGGGTATTATGAACTATTGTATCTATTCAAGTTCTATTTAAATTTTAAATATAAGTAATTTTTATTTAGTCGACAGAAATATCTTTGGTAGGAATGTAAGTTGAATTTAGTCATCATTGCATACATTTTTCTTCACCATAGAAATTTAAAGACTAAATTCAACTTACATTCCTACCAAAGATATTTCTGTCGACTAAATAGAACCTACTTATATCCAAATAGAACTTGAAAGATATATTTTTTCGAATCTGATTGCGCATTTTAGATCGACTTGACGCACACTACATCGAGCCCGCGTGGTATTGTGCTGTCGCCTGCCTGCCTCTAAAAGTCACCGTCGCTTCGCTCTTACTTTTTTACGATTCATTTAATCATGGCTAGTCGCGAAAAAATTAGAAAATGGAAGGAGGATTACACTGAGTATGGCTTTACCAAAACAATCATTGATGGCAAATAAAGTTAGTGATCTGTCTTTCTGCGTTAACCTCATATTTTTTCATACTTCTAAAAACCAAGGGGATGCGAAATCGGCCTCGTCCGTCACAGGATGTGCAAGGGTAAAATAAATCGTGATTCGTTTCTTACTGCATCAATAAACAGCAAGTCTTCCTTTTTATCTGAGACGTGACACACTGCATGCACAGGTTTTTTTTACACTGTAAAGCACACCGTGTGCTTTGTTTCCGCAGTAGCTGCACTTATGAATATGCTTGTATGCGTCACTTGCTTCATATTTTTTGCTGCCTTCTCAATTGTGTAATGCGGTTTTTGTTCAGTGCTCTTTGGAGCTGTTGCTTTTTGTCTGCGTACTGCATCAGTTCACGTGAGCCGCTCGGTGTACATGCATCGAAGGTTCTCAGCTGTGCTTGTGCCATCTCGTGCAATGTCTACGGCTTTATTTAATGTTAGCTAAGACCCGGCACTTAAAAGTTTCTCTCGCAGTTGCACTGAGTTTGTGCCAAACACCACCCTGACCATCTCATCTTTGTCTGCATAAGCACAGCCCTTCACCCCTGAATATTTAGTGGCAGTGTTTCTATTGGATTGCCGCTGACAGACGACCTTATATGGGCAGGCACTCAATTACATGGGAGGCGTGATGATGCGACATGCAACTCCGCCTCCCACGGCCATCGAGCTGCAGTCTATTACAGTATATGTACGAAAATAGGTTCCAGTTATGACCATTATGCGTAGAATTTCAAAATGAAATCTGCCCAACTTTTGTAAGTAAGCTGTAAGGAATGAGCCTGCCAAATTTCAGCCTTCTACCTACACAGGAACTTGGAGAATTAGTGATGAGTAAGTGAGTGAGTCAGTCAGTCAGTCAGTCATTGAGTGCTTTGCCTTTTATTAGTATAGATAATACATCTCTACCCCAAAAAACCATAGATGGCCTAATACTGGTTTGCATATACAGTATGTTCTCTTTAAGTGATTTCTTGATTGAAACAGGTGTGGAAGTAATCAGGCCTGGGGGTGGCTACGGAAATTGAACACAGGTGTGATACACCACAGTTAGGTTATTTTTTAACAAGGGGCAATTACTTTTCACACAGGGCCATGTAGGTTTGGATTTTTTTTCTCCCTAAATAATAAAAACCATCATTTAAAAACTGCATTTTGTGTTTACTTGTGTTATATTTGACTAATGGTTAAATATGTTTGATGATCAGAAACATTTTGTGTGATAAACATGCAAAAGAATAAGAAATCAGGAAGGAGGCAAATAGTTTTTCACACCACTGTATCATTTGCTCCAGCTGCAACACAGAACAGAAAAGAGAGTGCACAGCAGTAAACATAAATTCCAAAAAACAGACCTATAAATAGAATATATTAATAATGGTTTTCATTTTATTTCACCCCTTCCTTGTGCTTTTTAATTTTTTCATGCCCATAAATTTGCAACAAATGAGCAATGTGTTGCCTTGATTTCAAGAAGAAAACCAGATGAAAGCAGTTTTGCATTTCTGCCGGTGTATTTCAATTCAGCTGTTTTTGACTCTTGTGTATCTTTAAGTGTTTTTTTCTAGTATCAGCATTCCTTTGCATTTGACCTTCACTACATTCTTCAACTGAACTTAAATTTTTTTTTTTTTTTTATAATCAGTGCTTTTGGACTTTGACATTAACTCTTTCTTTGACTATGCCCTCATTAAAACCAAAGTTTATTTTGCAAATGGAGCCAGGGGGCATGGTAAAATAGTGAGTTATTATTAGCTTTTTCCATCAAACAGAAAACTTACTTAGTAGTCACTTTTTTTAATCATCATTTTACCAATATTCTTTTTGACACTTTGAACATGAGTTTGTCTGTGCTATTTTGACTCTTGTGTTATTGAGACCTGTGATATTTAGACGTGTAATTATTAGACACTAGTATGCATAGGCAAGTACTTACTCTGATATTCAGAGTTACTACCCATATTTCTGAGCTTTTTCTATGTACATTTATAATTTCTTTCTTTATTTTTTCTTGTCCTTTATCTGTCTGGTGTTCACCCATTGTTTTCCCAAATACAAGATGGCTATATTGTTGTGAAATAACACAGCAGACATATGTCATTTTTCCCTACAGAAGATGGCCAGGGACTCTTTCAAATATATATACATATACTATATATATCAGTTTGATATTTTATATAATTGCTATGTTTCAGCAATTAACTAATTTTTGTTTGAGCCACTTCCTTTGCCAGCTTTAGTTATTTTAGGCACGTGTTTGTACTAATTATATCACAATTTTCAAATCTGAGGACTGGCACTTATAAGAGCTCAGTTTTGCAAAGCATGATATTGTTAGATCTCATTTGTCAAGTACAAATAAAAGAATGTCAGGCATTTTTGTATAATGTGCTATATTTCCTAAGTATGTCCGTCACTACTAAATCAAGGTGACCAAGGTGGATATTTGTGTCACCTGAGGAATATCTTATTTTAATGTGCCAACTGAGTTGTGGCGACACCAGTAGACACAATGGCCTAGGAAAATTTCAGGTGTGGTAATGCTATAAAAATAAACAAATACTACTGTCCAGAGTAACCAATTGGCATAAACAATGGTTAATAAATATACTTTTACATGAAAAAAATAACTTGTAAGTGTAAAGCCATACCAAGGCCAAAATGGATGATACAAAACAAATACTTTTTAAAAGTGGCCAGGCGCCTAAAGAATATGTACTCATCATAACAATTTTATTACACACAGGAAAAAAGTTACCCTTGTAGTTCTTCTGTCCGGTCTTCCTCTTCACACTGGATTAGGAGGCAATGGCGTAAGATGGCTGCTAGGTGGCGATATAAAGCTGCATCCTCCTGCAGGATGTGGTGACAGAAAAAACAAAGTTTTGTATTAACATGGAGACTTCACTACAGACTACTTGAACCTATAAATTGTTCTTATTTCTCCTGGGCTTGGTGCCGCAGTTGTCCAGAGTGTGTCAAGTGAGTGTACTGACTGCACTAAAAATAAAATAACTTACAGAAGTGTGTCTGTGTTGAGCTAATCCTAGTTTCCTAGTTTATTAGCAAAACAATTAAATAGAGATGTGTCATTTATCTCAAAAATTCTGCAGAAGATATTTAAATCAAGAACTTTGAAACTACAGGTTCTGCCAAAATAAGTAACACTGTGAGGGATTTATGCAAACATTTTTGTGTTTATAGTTTTTTTTAAACTTATTTATATCAATATTTATAGCTTTTTATTTGGCATAAAAAATTATTTAACTGGTGCCCTTTATCATTTATTCTTCATTGGAAACTCTATATGATTTGATTTTAGGCTGACAGAAGTTAAAGTCA
The DNA here is from genome assembly GCF_016835505.1 of Polypterus senegalus. Lineage (NCBI taxonomy): Eukaryota > Metazoa > Chordata > Cladistia > Polypteriformes > Polypteridae > Polypterus > Polypterus senegalus. The sequence continues at coordinate 93,711,048 of NC_053166.1, read as the reverse complement.
ATGTTAGTAGAAAATACTACATACATTTTCTACACAGGTAATTTCATGCAAGCTGGAACACAGCACAAGTAGTTCCTTTGAGAAGTGGCTCAGTAGATAAAGGCTGAAAAAAACATTACTCTGAGGTGTCCTTGTCAGTTATCTACTGTTGTTCTGGAACCTGCTGTGAATTGTACACATGCATCTACTGAAAACCCCTTTTGTTAAAAACAGCCAAACATCAAATTCTAAGGTATATGCAAAGGGAGATGCTCATGGGTGTGGACTACCATAAAGAGAGACACTGTTGCTTTCAGACACTCCATGTTAATTTGCTAATGTATGCTGTTACCTTTGTAACCTATGTTTTTTTATTTTTAAATAAAAAGATGTTGCCTTCACTATTCTGCCCAATGTTCTGGCAGACAGGCATTTGCTTCAACAAAATTATATTCTACACCCATTCATAGGTTCATTGCCCACGCGGTCGTGCGTCGTAACCGAAAACTTGGTTTTTAAAGACTGCTTACTTCATTGTGTTTTAACCTGAGTTGTAAAGGATTGTTTTAAGGATCCCATGGGATACCCCTCGCACACCGTTTTACATGCTGCATATGGCGATTCACCTCCGCGAGAAACATGCCTTTATGAACAGTCAACGTGGCTCGGAGGTGCATGTGCCCTCTACGGCAGACGAATATAAATGACGCCGTTTTTTTTGTGTTGTCGCGTCCGAGTTGGTGGGCGTGGCTCTGCGAGTTGTCGTCGTATCCAATGGTCTTGAAGTTGGTGGGCGTGGCTCCTTCCTGCGTGCACCATAGGTGTGTTACTTGTCGGCGGCTTAGTGAATCCACGCCCCTTCCGGCATGCTTTCCATGGGTGTCTTGCCTTAGTGAATTATATATATATATATATATATATATATATATATATATATATATATATAGATATAGATATAGATATTTATAGCTTTTTATTTGGCAGAAAAAAAAAAAATTAACTTGTGCCCTTTATCATTTATTCTTCATTGGAAACTCTATGATTTGATTTTAGGCTGACAGAAGTTAAAGTCAATGTTAGTAGAAAATACTAAATACATTTCCTACAGTCTAAAGCATTCTTCCATCTTGAGAAACACCAGTGCACATATTTACAAATGTGTGTCTTGTAGGTATATGATTCAGCACAGAAAAATCAAGTATTTTTTCAGTTCTTTCAATGATCAGAGAACTTGAAAGGACAGTCAAAGAAAACACGGGAGGCTTTGTTTGTGTGTGTGACATGAACCAGATGTGATAAAGATGCTAATAAATACTTGACTGGTAGAGCTTAACCACTCGTTCCAGCCTTATTGGTATGTTTGTGGTAGAAAAGATCATTCTTATGTGCTAATATAACGGGCCTTTTATTAGCTAACTTTAAAAGAAACCATATAAATCTTAAATAGATGTGAAAAGCACATCATCCTATTGCTGAATCACTTAAGACTTCTATGTATGGACACTGTAACTACTGTAGGTAAGATATTATCAAAGCACAACTGTGGCTCCACTCCAAAATCAAGCCACACACACAGAAATTAAATTTTGCAGAGTGGAGCAATTGAATTAAATGTGATTCCATTCTGAATGTCTAGAATCCTGATTGGTTATGCATATAGCTGATTTGCTGATATATATGATAACAGCTACTCAAAGTAAATGATTCAGTGCTTTAGTGTTTTATGTAACAGTTAAAATATACTGTTTTGTAAATGTATTTATTCACTTAAAGTTCCTATAACCTATTCTCCAACAGCCTATTCATAGCAGCTGATTATTCTCTTCCAAAATGCCGTATCACGACTGACCATGCCACACATTTTAATGGCAGGTCCTAAGGGATTCATGTAAGCATGCTGCCCTCTAGTGTGCCGCACTAAAGAGAAAGTGGCAAGCTGCTGTTCTTCAGACCATTTTCCTGAGATAATGAGCATGTTTTTAATGTGCTTGAGAGTCATATATCATTTGCATTCTAATTTCCATTCCAAGCCAAACATTTTTGCATAAAAACATTATTTCTCCTCATAGCAGCACCATGATACTCGGTGCATTGTAGCTCTGAGAGGAAAGATCAGAATGGCAACAGAACAGGCATGCTACTGCTTGCAAATAAATTCTCAATATGAGATTTATTATGTTGACATTTTCTTTACACTTTGTTAAAAAAACAGTTATTTCATACATAGGATTTAAGTTTTAAGGCATTTTTTAAAACGTCAAGCTAAATAGTATGTGTTAACCAAAATAATGTGCAGTAGTTTTGGATGTGAACTGGTTTCCTGAAAAAATGATGCCTGTTCTTGAAAAAGCTGGGAAATATGACAAAACCAACTGACATCTTGTTTTATTATTTAATGTAAATTGTTTTAATAAGTTATGCATAGTGGATGAAGATCTATGTCATTGCAAAATGTCATGCACTTGAAACCAAGAGGTACATTTCGGCAAAGTGATCACTGAATTTAAATGAAGCTGTAGCAATGTATGTCTATGATGTTAAAAACCTGCTGAATGCTAAATTATTACTAAGTACAGTGATTCAGTTTAAAAGGCACTGCAAATAATGCTAGCTATCATTTGAGGCAATTATTTGAAATAATGGATCTTCTCTTATCTGTAAACTCAGTTAGAATGACTGGTATAAGGTATGTTGTTATCCTATTATTGGTTTAAACATCACTTCAGTTTTCGTCTTTGCATTTTGTTTGTCCAGGTGCCCTGCACAGGGTTGGTTCATGCTCTGCTGGTGTTTTGAAGCCAATGAAAATGTACACAATTAAGAAATGTATTAGGAATACATTAAAATCCCTATTTGTCAACTGTGAGCATTCATCAGTTGTGAATTAACCATTTTTTTTACACTGGATACACATTGCTGTATGCCTTCTTTATTCATTCATACCTTGAGTACAAAGCAGAGAGCTTTGTATAAGACAAGAACCGAATTTGGATCACCTGACCACTGTGAGGCATTTTTAAGTATACACAAACACTTAATGACTTCAGTTAAACTAATATGAATGTCTTCGAATTTTATAAAGAAATACCATTAACGGACATTGACAAAAATTAATGAAGAACATGACTAGACTGGATGTCAAATACAGTGTTCTAGAAACATGCAAAAGCACCGTTTAAATTGCAACATTATGCTGCCTCCTTTTTTACTTCCTCAAGTTTTTTTTATCATGTCTGAGGTATGCATAGAATACATAATATATATTGCAATTGTCATTTGGTAGAGTCATGTTTATGTTTTGCTTGTCCATGTTGTACTTATGTTCAGCTTTTTTGTTTGTAACTTTTGTTTAATTAAAATTCCTTTTCAAGAATCATGGGGAAGGTATATCCACATAACTCTTACTATTCAATTTTTACACTGGAATCTGGTTAACTTTAGGGGTGATTTCATAATCATTCCTCTTAAATATACTGTAAAGCTTTAGATGGCTTAGACCCGATTTACTTAATAAATACACATAGTATGTACAGCGGGGAAAATAAGTATTATATGCGCCAACATTTGTCTCCGTGAAAATATTTATAATGGGGCTATTGACATGACATTTTCACCAGATGTAGATAACGACCCAAGTAGTCCACACATACAAAGAAATCAAAACAAGTTAATAATTTAAGTTATGTGTAATAAAGTGGAAGTATTGAACACATGAAGAAAAGGAGGTGCAAAAAGGCACGGAAAGCCAAGAAACCAACTGAAATCTGATAGTATTTAGAAAGCAATCCTGCCCCCTTATCAGTGCAAATTAATATCTGCTGGTTTAGTCCTAATTGATGGCCTATAAAAAGGTTTCTCATTACCAAGGTGTCAAACAAGAAGCATCTCATGATGGGTAAAAGCAAAGAGCTCCCTCAAGACCTCTGCAGCCTTATTGTTGTGAAACATACGGTTGGCATTGGTTACAGACCTATTTCTAAACTTCTGAATGTTCCAGTGAGCACTTTTGGGGCCATAATCTGGAAGTGGAAAAAACATAATTTCACCATAAACCAGCCACGACCAGGTGCGCCTCGCAAGACTTCTAGCAGAGGAGTCAAAAGAATAATCAAAAGAGTTGTCCAAGAGCCATGGACCACTCGCAGAGAGCTTCAGAAAGACCTGGAAATAGTAGGTACAGTTGTTTCAAAGAAAACAATAAGTAATGCACTCGACTGCCATGGCCCCTATGCATGCTCACCACGCAAAACTCCACTGCTGAAGAAAAAGCATGTCAAAGCTAATTTAAAGTTTGCTGCATAACATTTGGACAAGCCAATGAAATAGTAGGAGAATAGAGTCTGGTCAGATGAGACCAAAATTGAACTCTTTGGATGATGTTGCACACACCATGTTTGGAGGACAAATGGCACTGCACATCACCCCAAAAACAGCATACCAACAGTGAATTTTGGTGGTGGGAACAACATGGTGTGGGGCTGTTTCTCAGAATATGTAACTGGCTGACTTCATATAATTGAAGGAAGCATGAATGGAGAAATGTACCAGGACATTCTTGATAAGAATCTGTTGCCATCTACCAGGATGCCGAAGATGAAACGAGGATGGACATTTCAGAAAGACAATGATCCCAAACATTGAAAACCTATGGAAAGAACTGAAGATTGGAGTTCATAGAAGAGCCCCCAGGAACCTTCAAGGTTTGCAGATAGCTTGTGTGGAAGCATGGGAAAAAATCACACCTGAGCAATGCATGCGACTAGTTTTTCTATACAGGAGGCATCTTGAAGCTGTCATTACCAACAAAGACTTTTCTACTAAGTATTAAACAAATTTTAGTAAGCGTGCTCGATACTTATTCCCTGTGTCATTCCATTTTATTACACATAAATTAATTTATGAACTTATTTGTTTTGATTTCTTTGCATGTGTGGATCACTTGGGTTGTTACCAACATCTGGTGAAAATTTCACCTCAATAGCCCCCTTAGAAATATATTTACTGAGAAAAATGTTGACGCATTCAATACTTATTTTCTCTGTTGTATATCAATACCACAGCACACATTATGATATCAAGAATGTAGTCTACTGAAGATTTTAAGGATTAATAAAACAATTTAGTAGATTCAGACTTTAGCTCCCAGGCACTAAATTTTTGGAATGATCTGCCTGCTTGTGTGAGTGATACCCCATCAGTGTCAGCATTTAAATTGAGACAGAAGAGCTACTTCAAACTAACCCATTCTAATTATAGCAGTTAATTTGCTTTTCCTATTGCAACTCTGTCTATTAGCCATTTGCACAAAAATACAATATGATACACATTATTCCCTTTCTCTTCTTTATATCTTGCAGTGTCACTGCTACAATTTTAATTTTGAGTTAATAAAACTGAAATATTCTCAGTTTTCCTGTGTGTTCAACCTAATGGATGAAAATTATATGGATGCAGGTTCCTCCACACATGGTTGTATGATTTAATTATTTCCGTCAATAAATTATAGCTGGAAACATGTGCAAATGTCCTATGCTTGAACTCACCAACAATTGCTATACAAAAATACATCAAGCTAATTAAATATAGGTGGTTGGTTAGAAAGTTTTTCATTTCAGCTTAGGGCAGCAATTAATTTTTGAGCAGTATTCCTCCCTTAATAAAATCCAAATTATAATAACTTCAGATATGAAGTTTGTAATGAAAATAAGCAGCTCATCACAACATCAAATTTTGCATAATATTCCAATAAATATTTGCCTTCAACCCATTCTATATGATTAAACAGGGATGCCCTAAGACCCTCATAGAACTGGGGGCTATAATTCCAGTTAAGACTTATAGCACCTTCACTGCATTTCTTACAAAATGCCTAAGCAGACTAATGCATGTCTATCAATATATTCAACATTTTAACTGCGTAAATTTACGTCCAAAAAATGAAGACTACTAAGAACACAAATAAAAATCAAATGTGGCTAACTTTTTAACATAGCTATTAACAAACTACTTGGCAATACTTGTTCATGGTCAACAAAAGACACAATAAAGAGACACTGGACTTCTGAATACCAGGTTGAGATGCACTGTCACAGCCAAGCCACATCACTAATGAAAAGCAAAGGTATGTCAGCCAAAAACACAAGCAGACAAGTCTACTTAAAACAGTCAATCCTCAGATGTTAAAAATAACAAATCAATGCTGACTTTAAGTGCCTGTATTATGAGAACAGCCCTTTAACGTATTAAATAAGGTTTAGAAACCTCAAGAGAGTCAAATAGCTAAATGTGAAAGCACCACTTTTAAACTAATGCCAGGATGCAGAACTGAAGCTGACTACCAGTGTATAGGTGTTGTTCTATTAAAATTGTTGTCTTTGCTGTTTTATTAAGTTATTTTTGTCACGGTTTTAAACCATGCATAATGCCTGTTTCATCCAGTTTTTTGCATACTTCCAATCACATTGAACACCATGAATAGTCATTTCACTGTAATTTGCACAGGAAGAAAGCATTGCAAACTAATCTAAACAAACAAGTAGAGTTTTTGAAAACTCTTGCACAATGACACACACTGAAACTATTCAGTGATCATGATGTCACCCAGGCGTCCCTAAATGGTTACCAGGTCACCATAAGTCCCACCTACACAGTATGCTTATGGTGGGATCCTCGAACATTCTAAACATAATTTAATTGGGGAAGGGGGGGTTGGAAATGACTGAAACCAGGCATCCATTAGGTTCCCTATGATACTGCAAAATTAGCATAACTGAACACACTCCCTTGTAGTTTCTGTTTTGGTGCAGGCAACAGAGCAAAAAACTTTTTTAATGGATAGCTGATTGTAAGCAGACCATCAACCGTTGTGTGAAAATGTCCAGTTATCTGGGAAATATGTTTTAACAATTTTCATACGTACTGTAGCAAGGAATAAATAAGTTTTTCTTTACTATGTGAAATTAATTTTCATACTCATTGAATATTTTTATTTTGTAAAAGCTCATTAACTTAATATTTAAATTGATAATGGTTCGAATCAACTATTTTGATGTATAACACAACTTAGGGCACAGTCTTAGTCCAATCCTTTTACAGATTTCAAAAGATAGCATTGCAAAATTGCATTCTTTGGCCGAAGGAAAAGGCACATATTTTACTCATTAAATTTTCACTTGCCTCCAATTCATTGTGCAGAAAGAATGTGCCATTATCATAAATCAACGCTCATCATGAGACAGTGTTTAATAAATTGTGATTCAATGTTTCTTATGTCATATTTTATTTTCTAGCACCACTGCTCCCCCTTTTTTCCCATGCTTGGGGACTTAGGCTTGAGCCCCAGTAAGCCTGTTCACTTACACATTACTAAAATCAAAATATGGTTAAGCAGTCCAAGAGTGGCAAAGAAAAAAAACCAGCAGCATTTAACATATTTGGCTTTGCATTTTGTTTGTCAGAACTGGCAATATGCAGTCTCAATAAATATACTGACTCAATTGTAAAGGCACAGTGCATTACCTACATACACTTAACGATTCTGAAAATGTTACTAATCAACCTATTAAGTAAAACACCATAAATAAATATTTTTTCTTAAAATGAAAACGTATGACTTACAATTCACACAAGCAATATACAATATAAAAGAAAATATAATTAACAATACAGTATTATTCTTTTTAAAGCTGTTTTTTACTCCACAACTGCTTACATTTTCATACTGGCATGCAAGGATTAAAGCCTTCTTTGTTATATTAAAACCATTAGGATAATTCAATATGCAGACATTATTTGCTTACGTGAAATTTAGTAAACTCCAAATCAATACCTTCAGGAGATAAAGATTGATGAATATTCTTCAGAGCACAAACATTTATGTAAATGTTAAAAAAAACAGCCTGATAGATAGAAAGATAACACTTCATTTGTCCCTAGGGGGAAATTTGGCTTTTTACAGAAGCTCTATAAACAAATAAATACATAAATAGGTAGATATGTAAGTAAATACATAAATAAAGAAATAAATAAACAAATACACATACAAAACACACATTTTGATCCAAACACATGCCATAATTATTTTAAAACAAGAAAATTAAAAACAAAGAAAACTTCTGACTTGGTTGTCATAGTCATACTGAGGCATTATGCAAATGTATTGCTGCTGGTATAAAGAAGCCCCAGTAGATCTTCTTGAAAGTTCTTAGTGTTAGAACATCAAAGAGAGGATGTGCAACATTGTTCATAATGACACTCAATGTTGTTTTAACTCTTTCCTTTGCTACTACTTCTACAACATCCAGAGTGCAATGTATAAACAAGCTGCTTGCCCTTTTAATTAGCTTGTTCAGTCGGTCTTCTGTTGAAGTGATGTTACGAGCCCAGCACAGCACAATGTTGAAAACTGCACTGGCGGTCAAACAGTTCCAGAAAATGTGAAGAGTGTCACTACTCACATTAAAGGAAAACAGTCCTAAAGAAACAGAGCCTACTCTGTCCTTTCTTATATAGTTCCTCTGTGTTCTGAGACCAGTCCAACCTATCATTAATGTGGACCCCCAAGTACTTGTAGGAGTGGACCACCCCTACATCCATTACTTGAAAAGAGACTGGACATAAAGGCACTTTGGTGCTGCAAACGTAAATAACCAGTTATTTAGTTTTGTTGATGTTTAGTTGCAGAAAACTCTCTTTGCACCAAGAAACAAACTTTACTACCCGATTTGTATACTCTGTCTCATACCCTTTATCAATACACTCCATAAGTGCAGAATCATCTGAAAATTTCTGCAATTTACCTGAAATAGTTTTATATTTATAGTCAGAGGTGTACAGAGTGAAGAGGAAAGGACACAGGACAGACAGCACTTGTGGTGCTCAGAGTTTCTTACATCTGTATCAAAAACAGTACTTGAGTCTTATAAACTGCAGTCTGCCCGAAAGACAGTCCATTATCCAGGACACCATAGGATCACCCAGCGGCTGAGTTGACACCTTAACAAGTATGGCTACATAGTATTGAAGGCGCTGGAGAAATCAAAATCATTATACTCACAGTGCTGTCAGCTTTGTCCACGTGAGGATAAGCCTTGCGGAGCAGACAGATAATTGCATCCTCCACTCTAATGTTTGTCCAATAAGCAAACTGCAGTGGGTCCAGGTGGTCTACCATAGTAGGACTCCTATAGTCCAGGACCAGTCTCTCAAAGGTCTTCATGATGTGAGACATAAGTGCCACTAGTCTATACTCATCAGACGAAGAGGCTCCCGCCTTCTTTGGAACAGGAACAATGCAGGATTTGTTTCCACAGCAGTGGCACTTTCTAAACTCTTATGGACAGACTGAAGAGAGACAGAGGACACCAGAAAGTTGGTCAGCACAGGCCTTAAGAACTTGAGGACTGACTTCATCTGGTCTCACAGTTTCTCCTGTGTGTAGCTTCTTTCATTGTCTCCTGACTTGGTCTCAGTTATGGACAATCCACATTGATGGTCAGAGGTGGACTTGTCACTGGCCACTCCAGTTGACATGGTAGGAGTTGTTGATGTAGTTGGAATGGTGTGGGGAGACTGGTTATTGGCAGAAGGTGGCAGTGGGAGGGAAAATCTATTAAAAATTGGTTCAGGGCATTGCATTAGCTTTGTCCACATCTGCTTCTAGCACCTGCACACTGGATTGCTCGAGTTCAATAATTATACACAGTCCATGTTATTCTGAGTGAGTCTGTTTTCTGTTTTAGTAGCTTTGTAAACAACCTTTCCTTCACTCAGCTTTTTCTTTAGCACACAGTGTTCATCCTTCAGAGCCTCTTTGTCATCAGATTTGAATACTCTCTTTTTTCTCATTCAGTAGACCTTTTACTCCTTAGTAATCCAGGGTTTGTTGTTTGGAAAGTAACACACTGTCTTTGTGGGTACCACTGTCTCGACACAGAAGTTAATATAGTCTGTGATGTAGTGAATGAGTGCCTCAATATAATTCTCACGTGACTTGCACATAATTTCCCAGTCTGTTATTTTGAAGCAGTCATTCAGAACCATTTCATGCTCCTCTTCCTCACTATTCTGGTGGTAACAGGATGCCGTTTAATAACAGGTTTGTAGCTGGGAATAAGATGAATCAGGTTGTGGTCAGATTTGACTAAAGGTGCAAGTAGTTTAAATTTAAAGGCATATTTAACATTTGAATACAGTACAGCAAGTTCAGCTTGTTATTTCCTCGAGAGGAACTTGTCACAAATTGAAAGAAATCTGTCACAGCTCCTTCCAAAGTCAAATGTCTGAAGTCATCACATACCATAACTGCAGAGTCAGAGAGATTTATCATTAGAGCGTCGGTGACAGAATGAATCAATGACGCTAATAAGTCCCATTTTCAGATAAAGGAATACAAACATTAATAAGGATGATGTAATTTATCTCCCTGGGCAAACATCATGGACAAATTTAAAGCCAGAATTTCAAACTCTGAATTACAAACTGTAGTTACACCTGTAAAATGCTCCCTTTAAACCATTCCTCATTCACATACAGAAGGTATAGAAAAGAACCACCCCCTTCAAAATATTCCCATTTTTTTGCTTTACAGCCTTAAATGAAAACACAAATCAATATTTATTCCAGCTTTACTTACTCAATGCAATCTATAACATTCAAGTGAAAGATATCACAGCTACAGTTCAGAAAAATTATAAAAAATCAAAAACAAGACATACTGAGATTAATAAAGGATCACCCCCAATGTCAATGTTATTTTGTTGACCCATCTTTTGCTTTAATGACAATCTTGAGTTTGTTGGAATACTTCTCTATCAGCTTTGCACATCTAGACTGAATATATATTTGCCCACTCTTCTTTACAGAACTCGTTCCAAGTTCAGTCAAATTGAATGGTGAGCGTTGGTGGACTGCTATCTTCAAATCTTTCCACAGATTTTCAATAAGATTTAGGTCTGGGTTCTGACAGGGCCACACAAGGACATTCACTTTTTTCTCCTTCAGCCACTGTGTGCCCAATTTTGCTGTGTGCTTCGGGTCGTTGTCGTGTTGAAAGGTGAATATTCTGCCCATCTTCAACTTTCTGGCAGAGGGTAGCAGGTTTTCCTTTAAGAATTTGACTGTATTTTGCCCCATCCATTTTTCCTTCTACCATAATGAGAGCCCCAGGCCCTGCAGCAGAGAGAGAACCCCACAACATGCTACCTCCATGCTTTATGGTGTATTGTGGATGGAGAGCTGCATTCCACCAGGTGTAACGTTTGGTATTGAGGCCAAATAGTTTGATTTTGGTCTCATCTGATCATAAGACCTTTTTCCACTTGGCATTAGAATCTTCAAGGTACATTCTGGAAAAGCAAAAAATGAGCCTTTCTTGAGAAGTGGCTTTTTCCTTGCGACCCTCCCGAACAAGCCACAATTGTGGAATGCTTATGAAATTGTTGTCACATGCACACAACGACCACTCTTTGCCATAAAATCCTGTAATTCCTTCAAAGTGACCATTGGCCTCTTGGCAGCCTCTCTTGCCAGTTTCCTCCTTGCTCTTCCATCCAGTTTGGAGGGATGGCTGGATCCAGAGAGGGTCCTAGTAATACCAAATACTTGCCACTTCTTTATTATGGATTTTACTGTGCTCACTGGGATTGATAAAGCGTTTAAGATTTTTTTGTATCCATCTCCTGCCTTATGTCTGTCCACAACTCTATCCCTGAGATCTTTTGAAAGTGGTTTGCCACCCATAGTCAGTTGTTTCCTGTCAGTTGCACTACCAATCAAGGGAATGCTCCAGGAACAGCTGTTTTATGCTTCACTAATCACACTGATTAAAATTGATCACAGGTGGCAGCCAGTAACCATGGTCTGCAATAGAAATGTTGTTTACTTACTTATACCCGATTGAGTTTAGGAGGTGGGGTGATCCTTTATTAATCTCAGTATTTCCTGTTTTTTTATTTTTTATAATTTTTCTTAACTGTAGCTGTGATATCTTTCACTTGGATGTTATAGATTGCACTGAGGAAGTAAAGCTGGAAAAAATATTGTTTTGTGTTTTCATTTAAGGCTGTAAGGCAAAAAAATGGGAATATTTCGAAGGGGGTGATTATTTTCTATACCCACTGTAGATGTCTCCCTCCTGTCTTTTTTCCATACTGCATTGCATCTCTGTCTGTTTGAATGGGATGACATCCATCCAGCATTAAAACAGTGTGAGGTAAATCAGGTTTAAGGTATCTTTCTGTAAAGCACAAAATGTCAAAGTACTTGTATGCTCCATGACCCGCTATAAGTGCAGACAGTTCATTCATCTCATTTTGACAGCAATCAAAAATTTCCCATTACACTAGATGGTAGACCAGTTCTAAAACCTTTTCGCCTTGCTTTTACTCTCGTGCCAACACGTCTCCCTCTCCTTCTATAGACAAACAGCTCCTGTGGTAATGTGAAACTGAGCTGCTTAGGTGCTTTATTTAATACACCCCACTTTAATTTTCTCAGTGTTTCAGGTATTACAGACATTAAACCGCCTTTAGGTCCTCTTTGTGACTCCATACAAATTTGCAGCCCTCTGAAGTACAGTCAAGAGGAGCTGGCGCCTGGGTTTGTATATATTGCCATTCGTTGGTAAATTTAAGATCCATTTAAAATCCACTTATTTGATTTCTAGCAGCTACTATTAGTGACAAGGCAGAAGTCAGATCAATTCTAATCTTAAATAAGATTAGTAACTACTAAATAAATTCAGAAACAAAAAGAAAAGGAGTGAGAAATACAGAGCCTCTGTAAAAAAGCTGATGCTTGCACAGCACCCAGAAAATATATATATATGTCACACATAGGGATATCCACACCATAAACAAATCAATTCTTCTTACCTCATCCACTACCCCTTTGTTGATATTAAAGGTGATGTTGAACAAAATCTTTAGGATCTCCATAGCCCTCTCAGATACATCATGGCTAAGAGGAGGTGCTGCTTTGTCAGTAAGCACTTCAAAGATGTCACCCCATCGTGGTTTTAGTGTGCTTTCCAGCAGATCTGTTAGCAGAGCAATCCCACGATCCTAAGGCAGTAGACAAGAGAGTAACTTTTGTGGTGCTATTTATAAACATTTATATTTGGGAACTGTCTGAAAAAGGCAATACAAAAACCAGACAAATACAATAAAATTGATGTTTTACACTGTTATCCACAAATTCTAATATCACCAACAACAAAATCAAATGTCAAGGACCTTCATCTCAATTAATATAGATACAGGTTTACAAATGGACTTTATAGGTGCCACACTTGGAATTACACCAATAATTCAACAACAAATTACACCGAATTAATTCTACCTGCACTGAAAAGTTAAAAAAATATCTAATACTAGCCAAACCACGGCGTACCATACGCCGCATAATCAGGCTGGTTTTTTAATGATTTTTAAGCACAGGGAGAAAAATAACATTTGAAAAATCGGTAATTTAATAAATCAGCAAGAAAAGCAACATTGTAACAATGCACGGAACGAACCAACACACAATCGTCCGTGACTGAAAACTGGCGGACTACCATCGTGCCTTCTCCTGCCAGACGGAGGGATGGGGGGTGCACTGTGCCCAGGCGCGAAGTGTGGAATGGGAGGAGAGGAGAAGGACGTCTATTCAGCTCCCTCCGTCATGCTAGTCTGCTGATTTCTCGTTCAGTATGCACTGCCCGCTCATGTGCCCACCTCCAACTCGTCACTTGAGTCGTTGTGACTCACGTAGGCGTTTCATTGCTCTGTGAAGTTTTGGCTGCTTTTCTATATACTGTATAATCCACCAAGACACCTGACCACGGTAGTAGCGAGGTGGGAGGGGGGGTGTGTACAAAGGGTAGGGACGTAACCAGTGGGAGCGTATGAGTCACACCTAGTGGGAATTCCATGGTTTGCGGCCCGAATGGGGTTCAACGGCTTACCCACGCCTCTCTGCACCGGGTAGACACACGCTCAATCTCATGCATAATTATTTATTGAATGCTAAACACTTCTGGAAAGACACAGTTGTCTAAAGCGGGTTGGTGTGGGAATACAACAGTAAGTGAATGAAAAGATGAAACTCTGGAGAGAGCAAAATACAACACAATAGTGAACCCGTGGCATAGAAAACGCCACATAATTATTTATTGATGGTTGAACACTTCTGGAAAGACACAGTTGTCTAAAAAGGGAGGGTTTGAGGATACAACAGAAAGTGAATGAAAAGATGGAACTCTGGAGAGAGCAACATAAAATTGTCCACGAGTGAAGAAGACGCATGTTTGTCGCGGATGCGAATTGCTGTATGTAGCATGTAAAACAGTTTGGTATGGTGCACGCGGTCGTGCGTCATAACCGAAAACTTGTTTTTTAAAGACTGCTTACTTCATTGTGTTTTAACCTCAGTTGTAAAGGATTGTTTTAAGGATCCCATGGGATACCCCTCGCAAACTGTTTTACACACTGCATATGGCGACTCACCTCCGTGAGAAACATGCCTCTATGAACAGTCAAGGTGGCTCGGAGGTACATGAGGCCTCTACGACAGACGAATATAAATGATGCCGTTCTGTCTGTGTCGTCGCGGCTGAGTTGGTGGGCGTGGCTCTGCGAGTTGTCGTCGTATCCAATGGTCTTGGAGTTGGTGGGCGTGGCTCCTCCCTGCGTGTACCATAGTTGTCTCACTTGTCGGTGGCTTAGTGAATCCACGCCTCTTCTGACGTGCTTTCCATGGGTGTCTTGCCTTAGTGAATTATATAGATAGATGTTGGACCTATTTAAATGATTACTGATATAATATAGCTGAACCCCAATTAAATTCTTATGTCCAATAAGAATTTTGATAAGAAAATGTTAAAAACATATAGACATCAACTACCCAAACACTGTAGATAATGACTTAAACAGCTATTGTTTCCATTGGTATACAAACAAAAAACAGAGAGACAGGTCGATCATTATAACAGTAATGCAAACCAACTAGACACTGTACTTTAAATACACTTTAAAAAACTGCTACAGTTCCTTTAATCTTCTTGGTTAGTGGCCCTTTTAATTTCTCATTATGGAAAATCCTTTATCACACACAGCATTAGTTTATGTCATGGTATACATCAATTTCTTCAGTGACCCAGGACAGGTTTTTCACTTTTCAAGCAAATACCTTAACAGCTTCACAGCTGTTTGTTTTTTGACTGCATATACAGTGACATTATATTTTTTAAACTGGCATAATGTCTCCTCCCTCTGCATTGCTATGCTAATTTCCTTTATGACCCGTTTTCCAACATCGCAATTAGGGAAGAGGAAAATCTTGACAAAAATGTATTTAAATTGATGCAGCACAAGCACAGTCTAAAAAAAGAATGAATTATATGCACTGCACCTGCTACCGATTCAGTGTGTGGTTGCGCATTTAATCAGTGGGTAAGCGGAAACACAGGATTAGACATTAGAGAATGCAGAAGCAAGGATGAATTGTAGAATTAAATTTAAGATAATAAACACCCAGTTCTTCACAATAATTCAAATAATAAATCTTAAGTAATTATTAGTACAATACATTTAGCATAATACTATACAGACAAGAAGGCCATAATCATAAAATTGTATGATAAAGAAAGCAAATAATTATGTGAAAAAAATGTTTTACATTAATGTACATTGAGCTTAAGTAGATGTAGGTCACATTCCTCATAAAGTCATTAGTGGTTCCACTCTTCACTGTTACCAAAGATTATAACAGAAGTCAGTAATAGATTTCCCCATTCTTACAGGAAAATTGTAAAACTTTTGTGTTTGGCTGGCAGTATCGGTTCAGTAAAACACATTAGGACAATAATTATCTTACTAATAATACCAAAAAACAAAATGCAAAGGAATCCTTAAGGTCTCAAAGTCCGTCCTTTGTTAGCCAGTTAGGAAACAGGAGCACCCTTCTTTTTCCTCCTAGCTATAATAGCTTTTGTTAATATCCGTCTGGTGTCCTGTCATAAGACAATGCAAACAGAACTTTAGTTCTAACTGAGAACCAGGGGACATGTGTATGTATGAGTAAGAGTCTAAAGCAGGGGTTCTCAACGTCGGTCCTGGGGACCCCCTGTCGCTGCAGGTTTTTGTTCCAACCAGCTTCTGTTTTTAATTGAACTCCTGGGCTAATTAAGTGAACCGATATTTCCCAAGTTCTGTGTTTAAGGAACAATATATTAATTAGAAAACTAAGTTTGCTAAAAAAAAAAAAAAATAAATAAATTAAAATGTACCAAGCAGTTATATATGAATAATATATATTTTTTCTTTTTAACAGTATTTTCATCTTGATTTTCATTCTACTTTTCTAGGTGTTCTAATTATTAATTAATCCATTATTTATTAATTAGTGGGTCTGACTCTAAAGTAGCTGCAGCCTTTGATTATTCAGTGTTGTTTGCCTGGGTGTCTGCTTTGCTCGTTTTAAGTTGTTATTATTAAGATACAATGAAGGGAGAAAAACTGCACAGAGAAAGGGCAAAGTATAATGAAATCAAAAAAAGAGAGTTAAGCATTTAAATCTACAGCAAAAGCAGAAATATTTATAAATGTCTTATAAATGTAAAAATCATGCTGCTATGCTTTTCTGAATGTCGAATAAAAGAAAAAAAAATACCAGCTAATTAAACGAGATCAGTGCTATCAGGTGTTGTCACTGATTAGGAATTTGGTTGGAACAAAAACCTGCAGCCACAGGGGGTCCGCAGGACTGACGCTGAGAACCCCTGGTCTAAAGTATAAAACGTGCCAAGACCAAAATTCAAGATAAGCCACGATACTAAACAATCAAAGTCATAAACTCCACTATGGCTGAGGCCTTTTAACTAACTTTTAACTAACTTTCATCACTAACTAAAGCACACAATATAACTTTCAGGAGTCATGGGACAACAACGAGGGTTGGTAACAATTAGTCTGAAAATAATTCATTGTACATCTCAAAAAATGTTCAAGACATTGGTTGACTCATTTTGTATGTCCATTTGTTCTGGGGGATATCTGGATGATAGATTCATCCTTTAGCCAAACCTAAAGCAAAATATTTGCTAAATTCGAGAAATACATCATAGAACCCTAACTGTTATAACAAATGAAGAAGAACAACGTAGTCAAAATATTTCCTTAATAAACACATTAAGAAACACATTTCTTATTAGTAGGTAATTTTTTAAGGGATATTAAATTGGCATACTTTGAGAATCTCTCAACAACCACGAAGACAGTAGTAAACCCTAGGTAGAAAGTAACTCCTTAAGAGAATCCATGGCTAAATCTTTCTATGGACAGGAGTGAGGAGGAATGGGTTGTAAGAGACAGACTGGAAACCTCTGATTATTTTTAGGTCTACTACAAATGTCACTCATGGGAATGAATCTCTGCAATTAGAATACATTTTTTTTTCCAGCAGAAAGAAGTTTGTCAGTTTGGATGATTCCAGGTTGATCAAAAATATAGAAGTGTGAGCTCAGTTTAAAACAATTTCTCTAACTTCAAGTGATGAATCAAGTGAATAAAATTAATTCTTCAGGATACTCAATAATACATGATGAGATTAATGAATTTACCTGGCGGGAAAATCTTTGCTGATTCCATGGCAATGCCTTTACTGTCAAAGTGTCTGGAAAGAGCATCTGCCCTGCAATTTTTATTCCCTTAGTGACATGAAATGCAACTATACTACCTTACTTGCCAACAGCTCACAGTTCCCAGCATCTAAATTTTGTTCAATGGGGGTGAATGTGTTTGGAAAAGGAGGCACAGATTTAATTTGTTAGTATTTGAAAACTGCTGGGAAAGAAAGGTATCCACAATAATACTAAAAACTAAAGTCCACTTTAAAGTACAATGTAAACTCTGCATGACTTAATATCAGCACTAAAGTAAACAATTTCTTCAAAGTGTCAAACCTATATAAAAAATTGACAATTTTTAAGAAGAGATTCTTAAAAACTCATTAAAAAAATTAAAAATCGTAAGGCCTACAAATTGTTGCACTTGTTTAATATTCTCAGGTGTTTTCCAGTAATACTGAAGTGACTTTAGTTTAATCCATTTTCAAACCACAGCAAAAAAATGTGACAACTTAAAAATGTTTCAGAGGTCTTTAAAATATGTCACTTGTACTGTGTTTTGATTAGGCATTAGGACCATAGCAGAAAAAGTGTGAAGCCTTTCAGACAGGCAAGAGAGCAGGCCATGTTCCCTACTGCTCCATCCAAAACAGTCTCACCCCAACCCAGCCATCCTCCATACTACCACCTGAGGCAGTTGTCTAGTCAGGCCCAAAAATGGGGAAAGTAAATTATATCAAAGTATCAAAATGTCCTTGAGGGAGAGAAAACCGTAAAAACCTCTGGCTTAAAGACAAGGTCAGTGTAGAATCTTTATAAATGCAAGACTTTATTGGACAGTTGCAAAAAACTCATAAATATGAAAAGGCAAAAAGTAAACCAAAAGCAGAGCAAACAAGTCCCAATACACAATTCAGAAAAAAAAATCCAAGAAGAAAAGCGAAACTCCAAATAACCGAAAAATTCAGCACTTAAAATAGTTGTTCAATCAAAGAAAGTCAGAGAATGAATAAAGTTCTAAGTGACTCACTTCCTGCCTGAATTTCTAGGATGAAGTTGGTGTGTTAGGAATGACATAAGGATGGTCCGCCCACAAAATACAAGTAGCATCAGAGAACATAATAAATGCATAGATATAAATAATAACATAATGAATTAAAATTGTATTACCTACACACAATGACAAAAAACAAAACCAAAATCAGAATTAACATAATAAGACATACAGGTAAGCTGTTAACTTACGACCACGTTCGGTTCCGACAGACCAGTCGCAAGTCAATCTGGATGTAAGACAAAACCGGTATATGTATTCAAACCTGACTGTATTTATAGTACTGTATAACAAGCCCCTTAAGTCATAGTTTGTTTTATATCCTTTTTATCATCATTCTTAGCACATTATGTAGATTTTCTTTTTTTTGTAAATTACTTTTTATTTGTTACTGTTGCTCGTTATGAGTGACAAAACTTTAACAGCTTCACAAATACTTTCTTTGTGTTATGTTGCTTCAATCAGCGTGAGCCTCTCCCAGTGTTCAATGTGTTAACTGTGAGAGGAGGAATTGTACTGGCAGAGTTTGAGCACTCATGCATTTTCTGTTTTAACATTTCAGCCTGTTAATAATAAACATTAATAGATAAAGGAGTTCAGTGTGGTTTCATTACCCCTTTGTGGCAGTTTGCACAAAGCGGCACATCGTGAGTCACAACACAGAAACTTCGGAGGTTAACTAGATTCAAAGCCTGAGTGTAGCCGTACAGCACATGCAGTGAACACCAGTTACAATGGGATAACTTAAAGTCACATGCAATTGCACTTGCTTTCTTTCCTCCCTTATACTGCTTGATCACTTCCTTTTTGTGTCAAGATCAATTGCCTTTTTTCCTGTAATTATAAGACAAACGTAACTGAACTTCGTCAAAACCGTTGCAGGCAACAAACTGAGATTAAGATGAATGAGTCACTGAATAAGGAGCTGGCATGGCGAAAATTGTTGTTTGCCCGTGAGATGCTGTAAGTCGATTGGTTGGTAAGATGCACCGGTCATAAGTGGACGACTACCTGTAATAAGAAACATACTGAAAAGAATGAAAAAACACTTCAGCCAGAGCAGCAACTCTGTCCATACCATAACACACTGTAGGCTGTGTTGATGGAGTCTGCACATTACTATTTAATTCCATGAAAAGATCAAGATAGCATCGATATATACCAAAATGAAAACTTCTAGCGCATCTCAAAAAATGTCTTTAACAAACGAAAGGAGAATGATAAGGACATTGGGCAATCTGTAGGGAATGATCCTGTATTTATGAAGATAAGAGGAGGTATTAATTATTGTGAATGTCCCTTTGGGATTAATAAAGTATCTATCTATCTATCTAAATATAGTTTTTCCTTCTCACCTTTTCTAACGTGCATCAAATCCAACTTACTAAATAAAATGGATTTCGTGACTTGATTAGGCAGGGAGGAAGCCAGTCGAAGGGATAACTGTTCTTTATCATGATTATCACAATTTTATTTAGTTCCTGATAATTCATACATGATCACAGGCACTTATCTTTATTTTGTACAAAGTAAAACCGGTCCCAACAGGACTGTTAAGCAGCTTAATAAACTCATTGCATAAATTCTCTTTTATGTTTGCTTGTTGTGTTCAGCTCAGGCTGAGTTAAAACATACATTTTTTCTTTAGACAAGTGAACAGCAGGCAGAGGATCTACAGCATGTATTGTTGGGAGTATTTCCAGTGATTTCTGTTTACTAAAAACATCCCCTAATTCTTCATATTGGGTAGTATTGCAATAAATTGGTGGATGAATGAACTTTCGCTCCATCTTATATATCGGAATGCCTGACACGTTATATTCCAAATCGTAACCTTAGATCTTCAAATGAGTATCTCCTTATAATTTCAAAAGCTATACTTAAAAGAAGTGGTGAGGCGGCCTTCTGCTGTTATGCACCTAAAATCTGGAATAGCCTGCTAATAGGAATTCGCCAGGCAAATACAGTAGAGCACTTTAAAACACTGCTGAAAACACATTACTTTAACATGGCCTTTTTATAACTTCACTTTAACTTAATACTGATACTCTGTATGTTCAATTCATCATAATAACTATTCATACACTTACCTAAAGGATTATTAGGAACACCTGTTCAATTTCTCATTAATGCAATTATCTAATCAACCAATCACATGGCAGTTGCTTCAATGCATTTAGGGGTGTGGTCCTGGTCAAGACAATCTCCTGAACTCCAAACTGAATGTCAGAATGGGAAAGAAAGGTGATTTAAGCAATTTTGAGTGTGGCATGGTTGTTGGTGCCAGATGGGCCGGTCTGAGTATTTCACAATCTGCTCAGTTACTGGGATTTACACGCACAACCATTTCTAGGGTTTACAAAGAATGGTGTGAAAAGGGAAAAACATCCAGTATGCGGCAGTCCTGTGGGCGAAAATGCCTTGTTGATGCTAGAGGTCAGAGGAGAATGGGCCGACTGATTCAAGCTGATAGAAGAGCAACTTTGACTGAAATAACCACTCGTTACAACCGAGGTATGCAGCAAAGCATTTGTAAAGCTACAAAACTCACAACCTTAAGGCGGATGGGCTACAACAGCAGAAGACCCCACAGTGGGTACCACTCATCTCCACTACAAATAGGAAAAAGAGGCTACAATTTGCACGAGCTCACAAAAATTGGACAGTTGAAGACTGGAAAAATGTTGCCTGGTCTGATAAGTCTCGATTTCTGTTGAGACATTCAAATGGTAGAGTCAGAATTTGGCGTAAACAGAATGAGAACATGGATCCATCATGCCTTGTTACCACTGTGCAGGCTGGTGGTGGTGGTGTATTGGTGTGGGGGATGTTTTCTTGGCACACTTTAGGCCCCTTAGTGCCAATTGGGCATCGTTTAAATGCCACGGGCTACCTGATCATTGTTTCTGACCATGTCCATCCCTTCATGACCACCATGTACCCATCCTCTGATAGCTACTTCCAGCAGGATAATGCACCATGTCACAAAGCTCGAATCATTTCAAATTGGTTTCTTGAACATGACAATGAGTTCACTGTACTAAAATGGCCCCCACAGTCACCAGATCTCAACCCAATAGAGCATCTTTGGGATGTGGTGGAACGGGAGCTTCGTGCCCTGGATGTGCATCTCACAAATCTCCATCAACTGCAAGATGCTATACTATCAATATGGGCCAACATTTCTAAAGAATGCTTTCAGCATCTTGTTGAATCAATGCCACGTAGAATTAAGGCAGTTCTGAAGGCGAAAGGGGGTCAAACACCGTATTAGTATGGTGTTCCTAATAATCCTTTAGGTGAGTGTAGTGGCTCCAAAATCCGTACTGACCCCTACTCTCTCTTCTGTTTCTTTTATCCGGTTTCTTTGTGGTGGCAGCCTGCGCCACCTCCACCTACTCAAAGCATCATGATGCACCAACATTGATGGACTGAAAGCCAGAAGTCTACATGACCATCATCATCAAATCCTTCCATGAAAACCCTAAATACAAAGAGGACTGTTTGACTTATTTTAGGTAGATTGCCCAGAGGGGACTGGGCGGTCCCTTGGTCTGGAATCCCTACAGATTTTATTTTTTTTCTCCAGCCTTTGGAATTTTTTATTTGTTTTTTCTGTCCACCCTGGCCATCGGACCTTACTTATTCTATGTTAATTAATGTTGACTTATGTTTATTTTTTATTGTGTCTTCTATTTTTCTATTCTTCATTTTGTAAAGCACTTTGAGCTACAATTTTTTGTATGAAAATGTGCTATATAAATAAATGTTGATTGATTGATTGATTGATTGGCAAAGTAATGATCACCACAATATCCACCTAACTTAAAAAATGCCTTAGAAATTATATTTTTGGGGGTTATTTTTCTTAAGCCATAGGACTGCTAAACCGACACCAGAGGTGGGTGGTGTTGTGGATTGTTAATGACAAAAAAAAAATCAATGCTTCAAAGTTAAGAGGATGTACTCTAAAATGTCTCTCCCAACAGGCTCACCAACAATGTGCAAAATGTGGTTTAAGATGGATTTTTATTACATTAATTTGTTTTCAGCAGGCCCACTATCAACCAAAGGAGAAGCTTAGTGGAGTTTATTTGAATAAGAATTGCTATTTCCAATAAAAAGTATTGTTTAGAATGTTTTGTTACACCTGCACTTAATCCAAGTTGTTATGTTTTTATTTTGTAACATATGGTTGTCAGGCTGAGCACCAACAGTTTGAAGCTCCACAATAAAAACATCAATTCTCTCTTAAATGCTTGTTGTGCTCTAAAGATCTTCCTTTTTTCTTTTTGGGAAAACCAGTGAGTGGCAAACCCTTTGTGCTCAAAGATTGCAAATTATCTGTTTTTATTTCAAACCACATAAAATAACATTCTTAAACCAACTTAATCCAATTCAGGGTCACAACAGCTGGATGGCTACCTCATTGTAGGGCCATTCACCTATACTCAAATGAGTTGGGAATATTTAAGGAAAAGCCACACAGTGACAGAAAGTGAAACTCTGCATGGTCAATCCATGGGTCTGATATTAAGGACTTTGGATCCATGAGGCAGAAGTACTAGCCACTACACCACTGAGCCAAACTTCACATCATAATAATGAGATATTTACTTTAAGGTGATACTTCAGCCTGATTATTAGATCATTTCCCTGCATAACCACTTTACATGTTTTGTTCAATTAGTTTCCTTCCTTTTACAAAAAAGGATATTAAGTCCAACTCGAACAATTAGTTATTGTGCTTTTAAACTAGATGCAATGATTAACACAAAAGCAAAGGTTAAAGTTGAGAAAACCCTCCCAAAACTCAAAATCTGCACCAAAATTTGGCACATTTTTTTTAAAACAAAAAGAAACAAAAAGAGCTTCAACTATTAATCAAGTATACATTTAAAACAGAAAAAGGAAGAGACAAAATAAATATCATATAAAAATATGACAGCCCAATAAGGCAAAAAACAAAGCTTCCTGCAAACATGTAATGCTAAAAGGTCTGCTGAAAATGGTGGGAGGATTAATATAATTGAGGCAGCTTACAATTGCTGGTATGCTAATTGAAATTAAAGTCAAGTATGCACTGAGAACAGGAAAATTTAAAAAATTACAGTAGTTGTGGAATTTTATCCTTGAGGGCTTGAAAACATCCCATGATAAATGGTTGACTAAAGGGTTCCACATAAAGACAGCAGTTTTATAATTATATAAGTGATGTAATGTTAGAAGTGGCACAATATTATGTAGACAGTAATTGAACCAGGGGAATAAAAAAATCAAAATGGGAGAAAAACATTCTTTAAATATTTCTTATTAATGACTGTAAGCTATCATTACTGTACAATGAAAAGCATCTCCTCCTTACCTCTTTGGCCAGTTGAACTCTGAGCTCTGGCCTTAGTGCAGTTAATAAAAACATGAGGCGTAAATCATAAAATAGGCCTCTAGGGGAAGCTCCTGTTTCAGTACTGATCTTTAACCTCACAGCCAGACCTGACAGTAACCTAGAAGAAATAAAAACAACAATTACAAAATTTTAACAATGAGTCATAAACAGCTTGCTGAATAAATCTTGTTCCTCGAGCAATTCCCTTTAACACTACCACAATTACCACAATACCACTACACCAATTGTAGATTTTGACACATCACATTCTTAATTTTTTATGCATTTGTTTTATTACTATTATTATTATTTTTACATTGAATAAGAATTACATTGAAGCAGTAACTTGTACTCTTATGAAGTACGCTGGCACCTAAGAGGGTGTTCATGTATTGCTCTGAGTCAGCATAATGAGAAGTGCACAAATAAACTCAAAAGATACATTGAGGATCTGACGAAAACATAAAGATTCCTGAAAAAGAGCAATGTGGTGTTACTTGTAAAGTTTGCCTTATATCTCTTGGATCCAAATTATTTTTGTTTAGACTATTTTTGAAGAAATCAAAAGCTGTCACTGAGCCTTATTCTTAGAAGAAACCTTTATAAAATTGCCTGTGATGAAGGTTTGTCACTAGCCCTTTTTTATGTGAACAAGGCTCATTCATGTCATGATTTTATTAATGCAGGTTTGAGCTTGCTGTACTTTATTTTTTTGCAGTTATTTCATGTTGTGACTGGATAGAATCACATTTTGAGAGTATTGTGATTAGTTCTTTTTAATTTTTGCTTTGCACTATCCCCCACCATAATCTCTCACTGACGGGGGAGGTGTAAAAACTTTAGATTCATCGGTTATTGATGGATCTTGACATTTGACAATTGATATTTCAATTATGGGTGTGCGTCTGTGTGTGACAGTCTCCTGAGGACAGTCTAAAGTTAAAATATCTGGATGGAAACATACAAAAACTCAAAACTTAAGCCTGTTATGAAAGGACGATGTGCTGATTAGTTTTTGACCAAAGAGCGCAAGAGAAAGAGGCACTCTGGAGGACTCCACAAACACCATATTTCTGCAATTAATTATGAATTCTTTTTGTCAATTGCTATTGTAATGACCTATTTTATGATCAGAAAGATCAGCATCAGAGTGGTAAATAATTACTGAAATGTTATAGAACAGTTTGGGTAACTTGGTTCCTAGAATGTAAAGCCTACTGACACGTCCAAATTTTTAGAATTGTTACAATTCGGCTTTTCTGTGTAATAATTTCTTTATGTGGCACTTTATAGCCACGATTAGCTAGAAGAACTGACTGTGCTCACGTGCAAAACAGCACATCTGATTGTCCTGAACAAAGGTAATGACTTGGACTTATTGCAGAAAAAGAGCATTAGTGAGACTTTCAGTGGGTAAGAATTGAAAACTGCTGGTGACTTTTATTTTGGTTAGCATCTATTTGTTCAACTACAAACCTGTTTCTAGTCACATATTTTTCACCACTTCCTACTTGCCATTCAAATCTGAATGATTCTGAAACCTCCTCTGCTCTGCCTACACGTTTCAATAAATTTACTGTTCACACTGCCCTATTTCAAACTCCAGACTGTCAGCCTTGAGACATACTTCTGGGAGGAAGGAAAAAGACATCAAGATTGAGGAAATGTTTGACAAAAAGACAAGAGGAAGGGAATATTTTGGTAGTAGTTTGAGGTTACCACTTCAGTATAGACAGGAGTTTGAGACACATTGTGTGCAACTTGATCTTGGCCCTACTTGTCTTTCTTTATTGATCGAGTTACTCAAGAATGCATGCGGTGGTGTGGATGTTTAAGGGTGTACTTAACTGGCAATTTGTTCCGTGTCCGAACATGTTGGTCTGCATGTAAACATGCAAAGTCTAGTTTGTTTAACTAGTGTGATCTCACCGTGCCGGGCCAAATGGATTTGGGCAGTGAGATCACTAAACATGCCCGAGCTCGGAAAACATGACGTCAATGACGTGACAAGTCAGATAGCGCAGTTCTCATTTCATTCAATATCTTTTGAGTTAAAAAAATAGGTTTTTATTCTCACCTTACACATGAACATGAATTGTAGTTGGCAAGATAAGCTGCAAATTCCTTCCTTAATTTCATTTATCACTGTAAAAATCTTCTCAGATGTGCAGCACAGTTAACAGTAAAATGCTACACTGCACACTCAATAAATCTGTAAGAGGGTAGAGCATTATCCTGCCCTACACAACTCCAAAACAACCACAAAACAAAATCATTTTGAAGTTCATGCTGTCACAACGTGTTTGGATCTTGTTTTGGTTTTACACAAAAAAAGCATGCCTGGGCCCAGAATTTTAAGCGCAGTGTGAGTGCAAGCCAGTAGAGAAGTAGGGAAGGGGGACAATTGCGTTTGGACATGCAGAGAGTCTTTTGGCCACAGTAGTAAAGAAGATCTTTCCACATTCAGGATACTGATCTGGTGAAACTGGTTGAAGAGTTTTTCTTCTTGGGAATCAGGATCCCTCCTGCCCGTTGGTATGATTAGTGTTTTCCATGCCACCTTCATTAGCTTCCATATGTACTTCAAGGCACCAGGCGTATTCTTATAAAACCTATAGGAAATACTGTTGGGCCCAGTGGCAGATGCTGATCTAGCCCGCTTCACTGTGCTTCTAACTTTGCTACATGTAGGGGGATCTCTGAAAAAGGCAGTCCTGGTTTGCTCTTTCTATTTATGTTGCTTCCTCAAAGCTCTCTGCTCTTTGCAGCATTGCAAGGTGCTGTTTGATGTCACCATGTAGTGCTTCAATACATTTCCTTTCCACTTCTGTGGCCTTTTCCATTGTTTTTTCAGGCTCCTTCTTTGCTTTCTGTCACAGTGATACTTCATATCAAATTATGGAAGTCTGATATATCAAACACTGATAGTAATGAGATACAGCATCTTGCCTTCTCTGTCCTGTGCTGTGTATTGAGGTTCATATGGATGATGGATAAAATAACTGTTGTCATCTTTTGACATGACCATTTGCAATTTTGATTCAGGAGAGGACCCTCCCTGTTGTGCTGTTTGGAAATTTATTAAGCCTAAATATTAAATAACAATGTCATCATTAAATTTATTGGCCCTATGCAGCATGAGTAGTTTGTGTATTGGGAGAATTGGCACTGCTCATGAGTCCCTTGTGTTTGGTCAGATTTTTAAAATTCTTCATTGTTTCTGATTTCAGAATTCTAGTTCCTGTAAGATTTGTGAAGTTCCTGATTTCTGCTAAGTGTGACTTTTCTAAGTATTATCTGATTTATGATCTTGCTTGGGCAAGTGTGTTTGCTCTCCTGCCTGGTTCCTGAGTTCTGAACTTGACATTTTCTAATTACTTTTACAAATTGTGATTTATTCATTTTACAATTACACTTGTTTACTTTTCGCACTGTGTTTATCATAAGCTTATCTCATTTTTCAACTCCCGTGGCCCCCTTGGTGCTGACAGTTGAGGGTTATATATTGAATTAAAAAGGACAGATGTTTCAAGATAAAGTGGTAATACTTACTGATTATGGTGCTGAAGAGGGGTGACATTTTGCATGTTGATTAGCATATGTTAGTAAGAATTTTGCCAGACTCTGTACATATGACATTATTGACCCTATGCATCTCTGAAGTGTATGGCATTTCAGCAGGTATTTAGCTAATGTAAGCAGATAAAAAATAGGTTAAGTGGCTTCATAAAAAAATCATCCTTACTTCGTCAAGGTCTCAGATGTAAGTGGTTCCTTCAGGCTGTCTTTGTTTGTTCGCAGCCTAATAACTTTGTCAACAAATTGGTAAGAACCTGTAACAAACTCCCATTATTCACACAGCATGCTTTAGGGTTGTTGTCCTACATTTGTTGAGGTGGACAGAACATATCACAACAATGGAATATATACTATGAACACACCTTACATACGCACCTACATGTATGTAATTTTGAGAATTGAATAAACACAAGATAATATTCCAAAATGAAGACTAAATATTAAGTTCAGTAAATATTAAGGCTTTTGATTTACATTTGGACTTGTACCTCATTAGCATCCATTGTAAGCCTTGTGAGGTTATAGATAATTGCATGTTTACTATACAGCCAAACGATTGTGGACAGCTGACCATCACACCTATATGAGCTTGGTAGATATCCTATTCCAAAACCATGGGCATGATATTGGAAGTTTACCCCCCCATGCAAATAAAACAGCCTCTACTCTTCTGAGAAAGTGTTTCACAAGATTTTGGAACGTGTCTGTGGGAATTTGTACCCATTCAGCCAAAAGAGCATTTGTGAGGTCAGGTACTGAGTTGGATAAGAAGACCAGGCTCGCATTGGGTGTGAGAGTTCATCTTAAAGGTGTCCAACTGGAATAAGGTCAGGGATCTGTGCAGGCTTCCCTGTCTTTATGGACCTAGTTTTGTGCCCAGGGCACAGTCATGGGACCTTCGTCAAAATGTTGCCAGAAAATTGGAAGCAAGCAATTGTCTAAAATGTCTTTGTATGCTATACCATCAACAATACCCTTTACTGAAACCACAGGATCTAGCAAAAACCTTGAAAAACTTCCCCAGACCATTATCCCTCCACAAACAACTTTCTAGCAGGCAGTAGGCACTATGCAGTCTGGAAGGTATTGTTTCCCTGGCAGCTGCCAAATGCAAATTTTCCTTCAGACTGCCAGATTATTAGTGAAGTGCCATTCATCACTGCAGAGTACATGCTTCCACTGCTTCAGAGTGCAATGGTGGCATGCTTTACACCACTCTAGCTGATTCTTGATATTGTGCAGAATGATCTTAGACTTATGTGCAGCTGCACAGTCAGGGAAATTCATTTCATGACACTTCTGATGCACAGTTGTTGTGCTGAAGTTATGTGCAGAGGCAGTTTGGAACTCTGTTATGATTAATGCAATGAAGGATAGATGATTTTTACACAATATGCGCTTCACCACTCTGCAGCTCAGCAGTTTTGGATGATCTACGAATTTGTGCTCCCACCTTGTAATAAAAGAATTTAAAGCTGAGTGAAGCAGGGCAGAAATGCCATGCACTGGCTTGTGGGAAAGGTGGCATCCTATGACAGTGCCACGATTAAAGCCACAACCCCTTCAATTGAAAATGTTTGTCAATGGAGACTGCACAACTATGTGTTTGATTTATTCACCTGTCAACAATGAGAAATGCCTAAACTCAATAATTTGGAGGGGTGTTCACATACTTTTGGCCATGCAGTATAAATTGCTAAATACAACTTCATTCAATAAAGCAGGTGGCTGGGACATGCCTCTACTGTAAAAATAACTTAAATGAAAATTTATTTAACATGTTTACTAATCTGACTCTTCAAACACCTTTAATGCCAGATACAGATTTCAACTTGGTTTGAGAAGTAAACTGAACAGCTTCAAAAATCTTCTTTGTACCTCCTTTGAATAGAGACTAACTTTTGGCAATAAATTAAACTTGAAAACTGATGAGGTGATACAAGTTAGCAGATTACAAACATTGTAATTTCAAACAGTACTAGAAAACCTGTTAAGATATATTGCACAAACAGGTAGGCTAATGAAGTACAGTGGTAGAAGAACTTTCTAGCAGCTGTATTCCAGTTCACCTCACTTCCTCCTACACATTAGTCTCACAATGCGTATGGGTCTCATATCTGGATCAAACGTTTTTCTTTTTTGTTTTATCTTTGTTTTTTTTTTAAATTATTTTCTTAATATTATTAATGATTCTTACATATTATATATTAAGTATTGTATTATGTTAATATTTGTTGTTTTTGTTTTGTGCCATTTCTCCTTAACGTAGAAGGATGCCAAGTCCCTCCTTATATTGCAGCTGAGGAGCCCTCATACCAAAGACTTTATGTTGAGCTAAACGTTTTGAATCTCTCTTTTTAACATTCATAAAATATTGTATATGCTCTTTTGTGAAATTCTTGGTTATGAACTTACTGTATATCACCGATTGGGTTTTTTACATAAAGATTTCCTTTTTAGGAATGTTATTTTTTCTTTGTTTCTTGTTTGGTTTTTGAATATTTTTTCAACAAATCTCTAAATATTAAACAACTCTGTCTTGTTATTGTAGGCCATTGATTTTGAGAGGTTCCCCTCTTCCTCTCAAGATTTACTCCTTTTTGGTGTGTAGGCCAGAAAGCCTACTTCTTGAGTTTGAGGCCAGGCTGATTTTGTTTGTAAGCATAACAAAAGCCTTATTTTCAAGATTTATAACAGAATACATCACAGCAACCTGGCAACTCCAACCCAACTCCCACCAAGAATGCCAGCTTAATTTAGCAGACAAGTGGTTAAGCAAGATCTTGGGAAATTGGTAGTGGTTTCTGATCATTTCACTGGGACCCACCCATACAAGGTGTGTGTCAAACAGTGACAAATTGCAATTTTCTACATAGAAAACTTCTGATAAACACTTAAGTTAATTTTTATTGATGTTGGCTTATTTTTTTTCCGCATAGAATAACTGTTCTCCATGGAATAATTTAGTATACAGTCAGAACCATCTGTATACTTTGTTAATTTTTAGTTTGTGGACATTTGTTAACATTGTTCTATATTATGTTTTCATTTGTCCATATTGTCATTTTGTTTGATTTTGGGCTACACCATTCTGTGGTCCTGTTGTTACGACACCTTATGCATTTGCCGAGGGCATCCAATATTACAGATAAACAAGGAAACTTCAGCATTAGGAAAAAATGAATTTAGTAATCTTAACTTTGATTTGGAATTTGAGTTTGTTTATCATGTTGCATTTTGACAACAATTTAATAGTCGTCTGGATTTGACCTCAGTAATGTTATAATTCCTCTCCTGATTCTCTCTATTTTCCTTACCAGTACTATAAGTATAGGCTCAGAGCATTTTCACAAGTTTTCCAGTCATAATGCAGTAGCACAAACAATAAAATATTATTAACATATATAAACACATAAATTAGGCTAAACACAATGAAAATACAAACAACATTCCAGGAGAAAATAAACCTCCAGGAGTCCATGATTGATTTTATCAGACAAAGATTCAGTTCTGGTGATCGATAGCAAATGGCTGTCCATTCTCTTTTGCGGATTCTACAATAGCATAAGCATATGATGGGTAGTCGAATAAGCAGCAGATTGAATCTTTGCACTGTTCATTCTCAAGAATCTCAAAATGTTCATACAACCAGTGCTGACAAAAGAACAAGAACAAAGGAACGTTGAAGACGGTATTTGACCTCAGAACAGCAAGTCAGTTTGCTCTAAAACCAAGGTTTAGTTACAGGAGGCGGGACAATAACAGTTGTAACAGACAGTAGAGTAAGCCTCTATTAATATTTTACATACAAATGGCTTAGATAATCAATTCATTAAGAACAGAAATTAGACTGTCCCTTAGAGTAAACTATTCTGCTATATTTAAACCATTGGCGATACATGCTTAGGTTATTGACTTGTTAAAAAACAAACTTCTACCTCAGATGATTAGTTTCCTGTAAGAGATGTGGTTTTCTTATTTTAGTGCTGCTTTCATCTTTCCTTCCATAGTTAATACCATATAACTTCCCAACTCATATCTGCAGTATCCTCCAAGTAACATTTTACACTTTGTAAGCAACAAAATGTTTTCAGGCCGGCTCTTCCATAAATGTCATGCTTGTAGAACACATTGGAAATTGATAATTTATGAACATCAATATTAATTATGAATTATAGCAGCATCTGTTATACATCAGAGACAGAATAAGTCTTGCAGTAGTCAAGAAGTGCTTTTTTTTCCAACTAATTTAAGAAGGACATCTAGATCCAGCCAATATTGTTATTGTGTTTTCCAATTCAGAATGACAGGTTGCACTGAGCTTTGAAGGATGTTCAGTGCCTTTGAAATTGTCTCCTTAGATCTGTAACTAGAGTCGTGTCTTACTTACAATTCTGTTTTGGTTTTATTTTGAAATTTTCTATTGAAAGTCACTAGTACAAAGTTGGAACTTATGCATATAGACAGCATGTTTCCCCTCACAGATGGCTATATTTGAGCAAATTGAATGAATAATTTGTAACATTGATGTGTGTTTTTCATTTTGTACAAATCTTGTAAAGTTTCTTTTTTTTCTATTTTGACATTGTAGGCTAAGGTTTGTAGAACAATGTGTAGAAAAATATTACATTTTCTTCAAACTCAAAATTTGAAATAAAGAAATTGGAATAGAATGTTAGAGATGAATACAGTAGCAAATGCCTTACATAGAAGTTCACTGCTACATGAAACATCCTGTAGGCTAGTGTTCTCAAACTCCTACCCTGGAGGGCCACAGTGACTGCAGGTTTTCATTCTAACCCTTTTCTTAATCTATGACCAATTTTGCTGCTAATTAACTACTTTTCCTTTCATTTTAATTGACTTGTTTTTTTAAAGATTTGTTCCTCTGAATTCCTTCATTGCTTTCCTTAAATAGCACCCAAAAAGAAATGAAACGTGAAGTGAGTGAGCCAACAGAAGACCAATTAAGTCAGGGCCTCAAACTCCAAAAAAATTCACTCCAACCAGTTCCTTAATCAGGAGCCAATTCTTGCTGTTAATTAAGCCCATTCTTTAATTCTATGGCTTGTTGCTGCTCTCATTTTATAATTGCATACATTTTTGAAATTGTTGATTTTCTCTTTTCTAAGAGCACTGTTAAAATGTTTTGGGGATCTGGATCTGAGCAGATTAGCATTCCTGAGACCTTTATCTTTCTTTTTTTTCAAATATTGTATGAAAGACACAGTTTGCTGGTCATGTTTAATATCTCATTATTGTTTGGCAGCTAATTAATGAAAAAGAAACAAGGAGTCTGAGTCTTCAAGAGCAAATCAATTAAAATTAATTCAAGAGAAGTTAATTAGCAGCAAAAACAGGTCACTAATTAAGAAAAGGATTAGAATGAAAACCTGCAGCCACTGTGGCCCTCCAGGACCGGAGTTTGAGACCACTGCTATTGGCAATATCCCAAGAATAGGTTGAACTAAAGATAAACCTGTTCGTTATCAGACAAAATGCATAACATCCCTAAAACTAGACATACTCTCACAGGACAGGGGAACTGATAATACCACGAAACAGTATGCTGCAAACTGACAGCATGGCAATTGAATTATTTTATATAATAGGCGATAGTTCCACAGACAACATCAGAAATATCACCCTGATTTCTAGAATACATCTTAAAACAGCGTTTCTCAACCTTTACATATTTGCAACCCGGGTTTTCATACTGTAACAGTTTTAATTGTACACCCCCAAACGTTTTTTTGAAAGGAGCCCATTAATACCAATTTGTTCTTTTTTAATTAAAGATATATCATAGATGTACAGTACAGGTCAAAAGTTTGGACACACCTCCTCATTCAATGTGTTTTCTTTATTTTCATGAGCATTTACATTGGTAGATTCTCACTGAAGGCATCAAAACTATGAATGAACACACAAAAAGGTGAAATAACTGAAAACATGTTTTATATTCTAGTTTCTTCAAAATAGCCACCCTTTGCTCTGATTACTGCTTTGCACACTCTTGGCATTCTCTCGATGAGCTTCAACAGGTAGTCACCTGAAATGGTTTTCACTTCACAGGTGTGCCTTATCAGGGTTATTTAGTGGAATTTCTTGCTTTATCAATGGGGTTGGGACCAGCAGTTGTGCTGTGCAGAAGTCAGGTTAGTTGGACGATCATTTATTTTTCAACAGGGCAATGACCCCAAACACACCTCCAGGCTGTGTAAGGGCTATTTGACCAAGAAGGAGAGTGATGGAGTGCTGTAAATGGTCATGAAAATAAAGAAAACACATTGAATGAGGATGTGTGTCCAAACTTTTGGCCTGTACTGTATATTTGATTATACCTACTTAATTTCTATCGACTTTTATCTAACTCTATATTTATTTTTCTAGTATCAGAATGTAGTTTAAGTTAATTTGTTTTGGTTTCAATAGATGTATTTTTCATATTTTTGATTCTTGTTTTCTTTTTTTCACATCTTCATACCCCCCTTTATGTTACTTTGCGCCCCCCTCCCGCCCTAACAGTTTGAGAACTGCTGTCTTAAAACATGTAAAAAAAAACTTAAAGATTGTAGCAGCCACAGCCTGCTTGAGGAATAACTTTTGGTTGCCCTTCTCAATATTTAATACTACTGGCTTCAGTTCTAGAATGGCCTCATATCCAATGACAACAACATTAGAGAAAGGAAAAGAAAGGATTGATTCATACCAGAGAGTTGTAATACAGTGGTCATTATGGCTGGTGCCAATAAGATTGGAACTACTTGATCCCATCCTAATAAAACTTTTTAACAACTGATGCTTACAACACCCTTCTCTAGTGAATATAACATCATCAAAGTAATCAAGTACCGGTATACAATCTCAATGATAAAACTGTGGTCAGAGCATAGCCAAATAGTTTGACTGAACTTCATCTTTCACAATTTTATATTTTATATCTTATCTTTTTTCTCAGTTATTGCACACCTTAGAAAATGAACAAAATGCATATAAAATAACTCTGCATCAATGAAACAAAATAGGTGGAGCACAATGACACCAGGAAAGTATAGTACACAGCTATCTAAAACCACAATTTCTACATTATTTCAACTGCAACCAAGTTTAATGGAATTGTTTTAAGCACTATCATCAAAGTAAAGTACAGTAACTTGTGTCAGAAAAAACAGAACATCAAAACCATAACAACAATAATGGAACTATGCTTTCATTTTTGTACTGTTTTATGTCCCCAAATTACCTTGTAACATTTAAAGCTATTTTAGTGAGAAACTTTCCATTATGAAATAAAGTTAGAATGTCTAGTAAAATATGCTGCCAACTTAAATAGGGGTAGAGCAATGACATCAAAGGCATATGATTAGCAATAGGGGGGTCATATAAACCATATGGCAATCACCCGCAAAATGTTCTGCCATAATAGGGAAAAGGTAGATTTTGTAGTTAAAGGTAGATTTTGTACATAAAAAGATAAGGTTAAGTAGGTTAAAGTTTATTACCAACAGAAATATTAACCAAAATATTTGCACTAAATCTCTATAGCTAAACTGTAGTGAAAACCATAAACTTAAGATTTTTATGTCAGGAATACTAGTACACCACAATTGCACCACAAGTTTTCATTTTGCAATCTCAGACAAGCAGGGCCGCCGAGAGAAAATCCGGGCCCCGGTGCAAAGAAGGTGTGTGGGCCCTTATACAAAATTCTACAAACATGTATGTGTGTATATTATTATTTATTTCTAACAATGGATTACATTAATACATTTAGATAAGTATGCATATGTATAAATGTAATATTACAAAGAGATATAATAGCATTTATTGTCTGCTGAACAAAGGTGCTTTCCTGACCTTTTTTCTGGTGAAACTCTGAATTACATAATCAAAATTAATCAGTTTTGCTATATTAGACTGAATACTGAGTCTTACCAATTCTACTAATTTTGAAACCATACAGACTTGCAAAATTTAAAAAATACAATAAAAATTAACTGAATTAAATAAATAAATGTTCAAAGAATAATAAAAAATTATGGGATACGTTGGGCTTCATTGGCCCCCTTGAACTTGAACCCCAGAGTGATGTACCGGCTGTACCCCCCTCTCCTCGGGCCTGCAGACAACCTAAAGATGCACAACAATGACCTTTGCACTGCTGCATCAGTGAGATCATGGTAATACTTTATTTTAAGTACTGCAAAATCCATTACTTATTTACTCTTATGTAACAATACCTTAACAAACACTTCTTTATGACACTTATAATGCATCACTAAAGTGGTGCCTGTCCAGTGAGCCATTGAAACCTTTGCAAAGTCAATGAAATTATTTTAGCAGTTCACATTACAGAGATGAATAAGCACTTAACAAATTCCAAGAAAAAAGTAGCCTTTGTTAAGGTCTTGTAACATAAGAGTAAATGATTAACAGAGGCATTTTTGGAATATTAAAACTAAAATGTTACTGACATCAGATGCAACACACACCCAGTTACTCGTCCATAGTAGCAACATGGCAAAAAAAAAAAGAACAATAACTACATATCAAAAACAAGATGGTGCCACAGAATAATATGAAAATAAATTAACAGCTATAAATCAAGGCTGGAACAAAACATAAATGAAAGAAATTGATTCTAAATATTCAAGATTCTGAAGGTTCAAAAGTTGATTTTCAAAAAACCAAGGGATAAGGTAAAAAAACATTTTTGAAACAACAATATATGAACAGAATAACACACAAAATGATGGTGCCTACAAAAAAAAGACAACAGAATGGTGATTTGATA
This sequence comes from Polypterus senegalus, assembly GCF_016835505.1. NCBI lineage: Eukaryota > Metazoa > Chordata > Cladistia > Polypteriformes > Polypteridae > Polypterus > Polypterus senegalus. Next base: position 93,674,648 of record NC_053166.1, on the reverse strand, counting down.
ATGTCATAAAAATAAAAACACTTAGAAGAAATAAAAATAAAAAGTAAAATTAATTAAATACAAAAACATAATCAAAACCATTAATAAAAATATTTTTGCTAAGACAATAAAGTTTGAATTGAATATAATGGCTCAAAAAAAGAGTACTGCGGTGTAGTTATTGATATGACAATTAAAATACAATGAACACATCATGTAAAAGCCAAAACGCAAATATTACAAACACAGTTTGTGCACAGACCAAGTGAAAATATTTCTGATAATAAAGTATTAATTTATGCATCCAGATGTGGATATTGCACAATGTCATCAGAGTGACAGGACAAAAGGTCATCATTTTAGTGTTGTCTTTATGGAAGTTTGCAGGTAACTCCACTTCTTCTAGCGATTTGTAATGAGTTTTCTAGTCTTCTTGTTAAAATATTTTTGGCACTGACTTTTGATTTTATACTTTGGCTCTCATTTAAAAGTTTAGATGCATGTATTTTTCACTTCCTGGTTATGAACCTAGTCTGCCTCTCTAAAGTGTCTTTCCTTCTGATCCTTATTTTTTCTCATTATTATTTTTCTACACTTTTTCAAACCAAGGTTTGTTCCTGCCATGTTAGCTGGGATAGGTTCCAAACTAATGACCCTGATCTGACATTGATAATAACATCACAAGCTGTCATTTGGACCAATGATATGTTTGAATACAAAAAATACAGGAGAGTCTTCTTTAGGAAGAATACTTCAACATTACTTCAGCAACCATTCCATTTCCATTTTCTCTTTTTGTTTGCACTCTATTGATTTTTCGTTGAATTTTAATTTTTTGTTTAAGTTAGACCTCCTAGTCTCACTGTACAAAAAAGAGAACAGTAGGTATCACTCAATTTCCCTTGAGTGATATGAGACCTTTGTTCTTTATATGTCATACTTTTAGCCACAAATATGCTATTCTTTATACAATGGAAGTGGATTAAGCATTGGAAGATAAGGCCACTGGCTTGCTATCTGCTGCAATGCAGAAGGGAAAAAGGATCTTCTTCAGAGTTTGCAAAGTGGATGCCTAATTCACCCATAATTAAAAGCAATATGTCATTGCTTACCCTCATCTGCAAATGCCATTGCCCGTTTATTTATAGTTATATTGTAATGGAAAGTCTGGGCCACTTAGAAGTCTTTTTGGTGAAGCGTGGTGATGAGCGAACTCCACAGTGTTCACTTGGCCTTGAGTTCAGAGAAATCACAGAAGTGTTTGCGAATATCGTCAAACTCTGTGAAATGCATTGAAGTCAGTGGGGAAGGACTAACTGAACTAGATTTGACTGGATTATAATGGTGCAATCATCTTTAAAGTGTTCCTGAGGGCTAGGGAAATTTCTGTCAACTATACTGGACAGATTATTGTGGCCAAAAAGATGACCAGAGCTGTGCAGCAGCAGTGCAATCATATAATTCGTCAAAACAAAGCAGAAATGCTGAAATCATAGTCAAAAGTCAGAAAAAACATGCAGGTCTTTTAAAGGCTGGAAATTCAAAGTGGCATGTCATGCTTTAAGCTGCTGGCTTATTCTGTTTTTTGAAGTCATGCTGAAGGCTCTCTGAATTGTCTATGCTAATGCTTTGAACTTTTTCTTCTATCAAAAGGATAGAAATGTCTTGTAAATAGTAAGAAATATTTCATTATTTTTATTATTTCATAGAGTGTCCTGTGTTTTGGTCATAATCCTTCAATGTTTGTTTTTAATCACTATGTGGTTAATTATGCATGCATGAGGCATGTGTCCCCTTTTCTTATACTGACGTGGAACTCAAAGATCGACCTGCAGATTTGGCAACAAGCAAAGAATTTTGTCTGTTACAGCTCTGGGGGGATGTCATGCAGGCCTCGCAAAGCATTATGGGGCACTGGGGAAAATAGTTCTAAACCACCCAAATTACAGTGGAACCTCAGTTCACGAACGTCTCGGAACACATACAAATCGGTTTATGACCAAAAAGTTCGCCAAACTTTTGCATCTGTTCACGACCACAGACTCGGAATACGAACAAGCCAGTTTCCCTTTCGGTTTGTGCGCACCGATGATTTCCCCACGTGTTTAGTCTCTCCCTGTGCATTCCCTGTGCAGGGAGAGAGAGAGAGAGAGACAGACAGACACACACACAGTCACACAAGCGCGCAAGAGAGAGAGAGACACACAAACACACACGCACGAGACACACACACACACACACACACACACACACACACACACACACACACACACACACACGCGCGAGACACACACACACACAGACATGCTTGTGAGAGACAGACACACACACACACAGAGAGACACGTGCGCGCAAGAGAGAGAGAGACGGCTGGATGCATATGGCTTGTTTTTAAAGAGACAAATCTGAGCATTGTTTTAACCTTGTTGTATTTAATGAAGACTTTTCTATTGGATTTTAACCTCCACTTCACTTCTGATTACAGCGATCGTTTCGTAGCGTGCATTGTTGCAATGTTACTTTTCTTGGTGGTTTATTAAATTATGGATTTTTCAAATGTTCATTTTTTTCCCTGTGCTTAAAACTCATTAAAAAAGTGTTTTAGCGAGTGGTTCAGAGCGCTACAGCACAAACTCTTGCAGTGTTAGTTTTCTCTGTTGTTCAAGGTTTTCTCAATGTTATTCAGTGTTTTTACATTTAGTTTACTATTACGCTGTGTATTCTATGGTATAATTAACTATATTTGTGCTTAAAAATCTTTAAAAAAAATATATTTACATATAGTTCGTACGATGTGGAATGGATTAATTGTATTTACATACAATCCTATGGGGGAAATTACTTCAGTTCACAACCAAATCGGTTTATGACCAGAGTTTTGGAACGAATTATGGTCGTGAACCGAGGTTCCACTGTATCAGTAACAAATGCAACGAACAAGGGCAAGCACAAATGCAGCAAATTCACTTTGAATAATGCTTTGAAGAAATTCACTGATCAGCACTAATGAAGAGAGAGGCTTTATTGTACTCTCAGGTAGCTCAGTACCAGCAGTTTTGCATCCAAGATGTCTTTAAATAAAATGTTCCTCAGCAGTGCTCAGAAACTTTGTTCTTTTATGGAGTTCATGGCCTCTTAAGTGTAATGCCATTGTGTTTAAATCGAAAATACCTAATTCAGCCTAAAAGTCCACAAAATAACAAAACAATTATTAAAAAGTGATTCTACAAGTAAATTATCATTTCTGCTGCTTTTAATCCATTGTGTATAACATGGCACTAAAGAGTGGTATCCTACTGGATTTTGATCAGATATGCAAATAAAAATGTCACTGTCCTCTGTACAAGTCATAATGCTGCAACTACTACTAGTGCTACTATTGCTGAAGGGCAGAAGGCCACTGACACAAAAAAAACTCTGCCAGGTCTTTGAAAGGCATTTTCTAGTGTATAACAAAAGGAAGAAGACATAATGAAACCTTGGGCTACATGCATCCAACTATTGACACAAAACAGGACAGAACAAATGAAGAATATTGAGTGAAGGACCAGACCACAAAAGAAAAAAAACAGCTTCACACAATGCAAGAACAGCCTAAGACTTTTGTGTTTCACTTGTCTTGGCAGCTGACAGGAGCCAGAAAGCACAAGTAATGCGAGGTTCAGCCTAAACTGGTTCATCTTTGTATTTGGAAAGTATTACGTTTTCTTTTTCATTTCTCCAAACTTGTCAATTATCTTCTACCAAATCATAATAGACAGCAATTTAAAAAAAAAAATTATTATAAAGATTTATTTTATGCAATTAACTGTTCTCAGATAATCTTTGAACTATAATATTAAAAGCCAGGTCTTCACAAACTTCAATTCTGTGTCATAATAAGCCCTATATCCATATTACCTGAGGTTTGCTGCATGATCCTGTGCGGCCAAGCTGTTGTACACAATGTTGCAAATCGCTTTAACAGCTTCTGAGTTGATTTCCATATCCCTCAAGTTGAATTTCAAAATAGATGCACTTGACTGTTCTTTTTCTGGACTGGCATGCTCTGTCTTGGAATGAATCCCTGCATAACCAGCCAAGGTACTGATCGCCTCTTCTGTGGATAAGGGCCCCACTGCATGTCGATCTCTTGACAAAATTCGAATTGTTTCTAGACAAATTAGTTGACAAGATGGTTGTAGATCTACAGCCAAGAACTTTATGAGGGCTTGACTCAGCTTCTGTGAGGGTGGGAATGGAGGAGAGAGAGAGAGAAAGAGATGAAGTTCATGATCATAGTACTTTAAGTTAAAGTATGACATTTCAAACAGTACTTAAAAAGCTTTAACAACAGAAAAGAATCAACATATGCACTAAAACAGATTTAATGTTAATATTTTACAGGAAAAGTAAGCATGTGTCTATAATTTTCTATTACCCTTTGATACTGAAGCCACCACCTCCATTTGCTTATAGTGTTTAAGACAATAAACCAAATCTAGAGATAATTTCCCAATAGTGAAATCTTTTTTCAATTGGCAGAAAGACAAAAATATGCAGTGTTAATTATTCAAAACAATCTGAAGAGCATATGCAGATGTATCCATGACTTACTAACAAGACTAATGTTTAAATCACGTGTCTCCTAATGATTTCATTACATTTCAAAAACAATAAAAACAGTATTGCTGAAATAGAATGTCACCCAAGTGAATACCTAAACTGCTTACATTACAGATAAATGATTTTTCCCGGATAAGAATTGGCGGTCGTTACAATTTACCAGTCCATTACTATAACTGCTTTAGGGTCATGATGGGATCAGGCTACAACAGACTTAAGTTAGGAACCCATCTAGATGGAACAATTGTAATAAGTTGTTTGCATGGACTGTCCAAAACACATCACATGTGGACAAATTTGTTGATACCCTTACAATTCACTGAAAAAGTGCTGTGTGCCTCCTTAAAAATGAAAAAGCAATTGTCCCATGTATCACTGTATACATTTGAGATGTTATCAAGTAAAGCATAGCAAGTGTGAAAAGACGATAAAGTATTGCTTATTCTACAAAGATATTATAAAACGGCCTGGACACATTTGCTGTTTTCCCTAGAAACTATCATAAATACAGAACACCCCCGAAATCCGTGGGGGTTACGTTCCTAGAACACCTGCAAATTGTGAAAAACCGCAAAACTTTGGATGTGGTTAAAAAAATTGCCCATTTTTATAGTTTAAACCTTAAATATGCCCCCAAAAAACATTAATTTCATTTCAAACTCAGCTCAATACATTACCTAAAAAAAGAATGTAAAGGTAAACCCATATACTGTACAGTACTGTACTGCTATGTCTCTTACACTGATAGAGTGTAAAATGCCAATGTTACCGCTATATGTACTGTAATTCATGCAAGCGCGTTTTCATTGCCAGAAGCCTTAGAAGGTGCAGGGCGTTTCGGCAGCATCTTAGGGCTTAAATACTCTTTTGCTGCACTTTTTAAGTAAACGTCACAATTCACAAAGAAAATGTGAAATTTTAATGGAACACATTTTTTTTCATGCAAAGAGTATCACAATTACTGCAATACTGATCATTTTACACGCTGCAAATGAACTGTAAAAACTATAAAAAAAAAAAAAGACTGCTGCAACAATCTATTATTATATGTTGTCACACACGTGTGCATGGGAAGCAGCTGAAGGGCTTAGACAATACTGTTTATACATCTGCCCGGGCGGGTACGCTGACGCTCTTTCTGAGTTCTCTGCAGGTCTTACCCGGGAAATCCCACCAGGAGCCGCCATTTCCAGGAAGGACACACCACCTCCGGTTCCGGCCCCAAGAATGAGGTCACTTCCGGTTCCGCCCCAAGGGTGATGTCACTTCCAGTTCCGGCCCAGAGGACGACATCATTTCCGCCCTCTGAGCTATAAAGCTCACTGCCTTTGCTTAGGCAGGCAGTTCTGTTTTGGACTCTGTTGTGTAACAACTGTTTAAATATGCCTCAAAGACTTTTGCAGCCGGGAAACCGAATTAAACGGGTGGCTGCCCCAAACCTTTCTACGCCTCTGGTCTCCTCTTCTTACAGTGGCGTAGTGGCAGGATGGTGTCCCGATGAACCGGGACACGAACTTCATGGAACCAGGTGGGTGAGTACCGGGGCCGAGTTTCAGGGCAGGGAGTGCGCCGGAGGGTCAGGAAGGACGCGGTGCAGGCTCTGCTCCATGAGCATAACCCGGGGCTGACCACCCATCTCGTGGAGAAGGTAGAGGGGACCCACAGGCGTGGGCTGGCTTCTGGGGAAACACACGAGTGGCTCAGTATGCTCTCCTTGGCAGGAAAGCCGAGCTGCCCATCGGGACCAAGGTCCCTGTTAACGATGGGTTGTCCCCAGGCTGGCAGGTGAAAGAAATAATAAACTGGGAGTTTAACCCAACAAAGGGCTGTCAGAGCAGGCTATGGCTCTCTGGCAACAGGTGGGTGAGTGGCTACGCCATTGAGTTGACCCCTACAAATAGTGCAGCAAGTGGCCTGTTTTTGCTGCTAAAAGCTACCCAGGATTTGCCCAGCCGCCTGGGGGAATTCCATTCTATGGACGAGCTGCTCAAACCTTGCAAACCCAGAGGCCGGCTGTGAAACCTGGGAGGCAGAACAGCCGCTCTGTGGACTACCGGGAGCTATGTCCTACTAAAGCAGTCCCTTCCACGCAATCCAGAGCCTGTTCCGAAGTCGCCGGGCCGTCTGGCTTGCGACCTGTCGGGAACAAGGCGGACCGTAGGGGACAATGGCGGGTTGTTTGTGTGCCCTTAGCAATCCCTGGCGGATAAACATACGGGGAGCTTCTTATTAATGGACATAAATAACAGCGCTGTTGATTCCGCAGTAGCGTGTCTGTCGTTGCTCGCCGCTTTATTCTACCGCAACAGTGGATTAAAAGAAGACCAGTCTAAAATGTATACACGGAGATATCCGCTCGTACAATACCGCCCGGTGTTACGTATGTCTCGGAGGAACCCTTCGGCTTACGTGCGGTACACCCGGATCCTCCGCTTCCGTAATCCTCGGGCGGGACTGGTCTGACAGTAACCGCGGTAGTTTAGAAAGCATTCCCCGAAAAACTTTTGGCCTCGTTATAGATGATAAAGACTCATCTCAAGCTGCTTCCACACCGTGTAATCAGCCGACAGGAGTGGGGCGGTAGCCCAAGAGAGGGACGAAGATACTCCCGGACCGTCGCGGGCTACTACGTCATCCACTAGCGCCCGCAGCGAGGGAGGATTCTCCGCCCCTTGAGGTCAGACCGACCCGCTCTCTGAGTTGCACTTTCAGTTTAGAGCGACCGGCTTCTTTCAAGAGAGAACAGTGGAATGACGACTCTCTGAAGCACATAAAGAATGCAGTGGTTCTCGTTAACGCCAACGACGCATTTGCCCATGCCACAGGGACCTCACTTTGTCATGGATAATGAATTATTGTATCGGGTTGCTGAACATGAGGGGAAGGTCGGAAGTTGTTGCTAGTCCCGCGGACCTACGGCGGCAGGTTTGCGAAGTTAGCCACTCTCACCTTCTTGGAGGCCATCTCGGCCCGATAAAACATTAGAGCGCATTAAGCTCCGCTTTTTGGCCGGGATTAATGAGGAGGTTCGCCGCTTTTGCATTTCCTGCCGGAGTGTCAACTGCGGCAAATTCCTAGGAAGGACCGTGCTCCTCTGATTCCCCTTCCCCTTATTGACGTTCCTTTGACAGGATTGGGGTGGATATAGTAGGACCCTGGAGCCCTCAGCCCGAGGATATAAATATATACTCGTCCTCGTGGATTATGCAACCCGATTCCCTGAAGCCGTTCCATTGCGCTCGGCTACCACTAAAAATATTGCACGGAACTAGTAGGAGTCTTTTCACGTGGGCATTCCTAGAGAAGTCCTGACGGACCAAGGAACGCCTTTCACCTCGGAAACGCTCAAGGAGACTGCCAAGTTACTGAAAATAAAGCATTTAAAACCTCGTGTATCATCCTCAAACCGATGGGCTAGTGGAGAGATTCAATCAAACTCTCAAGCAAATGCTACGTAAGGTAGTCAGCAAGGATGGGAGGAATTGGGACCAACTCCTCCCCCTTGTCCTCTTTGCCTACCGGAAGTCCTCAAGCCTCTACGGGTTCTCTCCCTTTGAATTACTATACGGAAGACAGCCCGGGCTTATTAGATATTTTAAAAGAGGGCTGGGAAGGGGAGGCACAGCCCTCCACTAACATTTTGGAGTATATCGCCCAGTTGCGCGATAGATTTGATGTAATAAGACCTATACTAAAAGTCATATCGAGGAGGCACAATCAGCACAGGCCGCCTGTATGACCGGGTACGACTCTCGGGAGTTCCAACCGGGGGATCGCGTCATGGTATTGGTTCCTACTTCACACTCTAAACTGCTCGCACATTGGCTAGGCCCCTACGAAATTAAGGAGAGGAAGGGATTGGTCGACTATTTGGTGAAACAGCCCAATCGCCGACCAGCTGAGCGAATATATCATGTAAACCTGCTGAAACCGTGGAAGGAGAGGGATCCCGATCCCTCCTCCGGACAGCCCTGCTCTCTTGGCGAAGTAAGTGCCCTTAATTTCGCGAACAGCTATCTCCCAGACAGAGACAGGAGCTCAAGCAGCTATCCGCTCGGTCCCAGAGGTGGTAAGTGAACAACCAGGTCGGACCTCTCTGATTGCGCGCGACATAGTGACTGACCGGGGTGATCGTCCGTGAGCGACCCTACAGACTCCGGAGGCAAAGAAAGTAGAAGTGGAACTGGAAATCAAGCGAATGCTGGCACTAGGAGTGATCGAGGAAAGTAGTAGTCCCTGGTCCAGCCCCATCGCCTTGATTGCTAAGCCTGACGGCAGTTGGAGGTTTTGCAATGACTTCCGCCGGCTCAACCAAGTTTCCGATTTGATGCTTATCCCATGCCTCGCGTGGACGACCTCCTCGAGACTGGGACCAGCCAAATTCTTGACTACACTTGACATGACAAAGGGGTACTGGCAGGTTCCTTTAACGGAGTCCGCGAAGGAAAAAACCGCGTTTAGCACTCCTAGCGGACACTGGCAGTATCGTGTCCTTCCATTCGGGTTACACGGGGCTGCGACTTTTCAGCGCCTGGTGGACAAAGTGCTCCGCCCCATAACTCGTTCTGTGCTGCCTATCTGGATGACGTTGTCATCTATTCCAGCACCTGGAAGGAGCACATACAGCAGGTCACAGCAGTATTACGGACATTGGGAGAGGCGGGCTCGCATCAACCCCAAGAAATGTTACTTGGGTTGAGAGAAGCCAAATATTTGGGCTACCTAGTGGGCGGGTACTGTGAGGCCACAGTGTTCCAAGTTGCAAGCCATAATGGCCTGGCCCGTCCAGAAACCAAGCGGCAAGTCCAATCCTTTCTCGGTTTGGCGGGTACTACCGCCGGTTTGTGCCTCGCTTCTCGAGAGCGGCGCCTTGACCGACTTGACAAAGAAAAGAGCTCCTAATACGGTGGTATGGTCTGATAAAGCGGGGCTGCATTCAGTGACTTAAAAGGGCTCTGACTTCAGCACCTATCTTAATCTCCCCTAACTTCTCTCCCTTTTGTCCTCCAGACGGACGCGGACACAGGCTTGGGAGCCGTGTTGAGCCAAAGCGCCGACGGTGTTGAACACCCGTTATGTACCTGAGCCGGAAACTGTTGGACGGGAGACCAGGTACGCGCGTGGAGAAGGAGGCTTGGCGATCAAATGGGCGGTGACGCAGCTGCGGTACTACCTCTTGGGTCGCGTGTTCACTCTGGTGACGGATCATGCGCCTTTAAAGTGGATGGCCCTTCACAGGGAGTCGAATCCGCGGGTCACGAGGTGGTTTCTTGACCTGCAGCAGTACAAATATACGCTCGCTCATCGACAGGGGTCCCTTCATGCCAACGCCGATGCCCTCTCCCGGCCCACGACCTCGGTGCAGGTCGCCCGACCCGACGGGTCTGGGCTGAGGGGGGAGTCTTGTCACACACGTGTGCATGGGAAGCAGCTGAAGGGCTTAGACAATACTGTTTATACATCTGCCCAGGGGGGGGCGGGGTACGCTGACGCTCTTTCTGAGTTCTCTGCAGGTCTTACCCGGGAAATCCCACCAGGAGCCGCCATTTCCAGGAAGGACACACCACCTCCGGTTCCGGCCCCAAGAATGAGGTCACTTCCGGTTCCGGCCCCAAGGGTGATGTCACTTCCAGTTCCGCCCAGAGGACGACATCATTTCCGCCCTCTGAGCTATAAAGCTCACTGCCTTTGCTTAGGCAGGCAGTTCTGTTTTGGACTCTGTTGTGTAACAACTGTTTAAATATGCCTCAAAGACTTTTGCAGCCGGGAAACCGAATTAAACGGGTGGCTGCCCCAAACCTTTCTACGTCTCTGGTCTCCTCTTCTTACAATGTTCATGGTGCAACTGAAGTCATTGATGAAATTCAGTAAATCACGAGCCAACTGCGCTTGAACTGGCTGCACACAAACACACAGAGGTAAACTTACAAATTCATCAGGGGATTAAATACTTATTTCCCCCACTGTATAATGCCCTTTTGAACAACACATTGAAATCTGTTAATTAGATAAAGATATATAGTATGGGAATATGACAAATTTGCCAGTCATCTTGACCTATATACCAAAAGTTCAACTGCAGCTTAACAAGGGCATCTTCTTTTTCTCATTAAACATCTAATTACATTGACTAGATGTGCCAACTTTGCCTGTCAATTTTGACCCCTGTACCTAACTCATATATAGTAAGTGAATACCTTTGTTAAAGTGCAGTTGAGTTTTGCTGTCCCAGTGTGGTTACAAAGGTCAGACTGACTGGCAAACCTGGAAATGAAGGAAATTAACTATGATATTTAATGGACAATGCAAAAGGTTACATGGTGTTGTCACAGTTTTGAGAAAATAAAGATGCCTTTGTTAAGTTGCAGTTGGGTTTTGCACAGACCAATGTGACTACCTGTCACAAATTGACTGGCAAATTTGTCACGTTCCAATTTTTAATGATTAGGATTAACTTTGATGTTTCACAGGAGCTGTAGATGGCTGTACAGCATTTTGTCACCCTTATTTTCATAGGTTTGTGACAAGATTCCTTTGTTATGTTGCAGTTGAGATTTTCCTGGCTCAAAGTAAGTTCATGGGTCAAACTGGCTGACAAACTTGCCATATCTAATGAAGAGGTTTCACTGTGATGCTCAATTGCCATTGTAAAGAGTTAAATGGCACTGGGCCATCCTAATTTTAATAATTTTGTGAAAGGATGGATGCCTTTTTCTTGTACCAACATGGTTACATGGGTCATACTGACTGGCAAAGTTGTCACAGTGTAATCTGATGAATCTGGCCATGGTTAAAAAATTAAGTAGCTTCCAGTACTAAGAAAAAATGCTGGTATCAAACTTTTTTTTTTTAAATTTGGGTTTTTTCAGTACTTTTTGCCTCAGGGATGTTATTGGGTTGGTCTCTCACATCTGTCACCAATGTAATGAATCAGGGGAGCGAGAGATGGAGGAATGGACTTATGACTTCACATAAAGCTGGACCCTGAAAAGACTGCTGGTTTCTTCAGTGGCTGAACCCACTCATTACTGCCTTCCTTGGTAGCTTTGCTAGATGGCTCAGGTCTTCTGTAGCTCAATACATCCCCAGATAGCTCATACAAAGACTTTTCCTCTTCTGCCACTAGAATTGATCCTACTCATTTACTGAGCAATTGCCTTTGCCACATACCCCATCTCCCATAATGAAGTTTATTTATACACTTTTAAGAGTGTGTTGCAAGTGTCTTTAACTTCATCAATGCAGTATGTTTTGTTTTAATTTTATCTTTTTTGTGTCTAGAGATCAGGCTTTAATTTTCTTATACCTTTCGGAGGTGCTTCTTTAAATGAAATATTTTCTGCATTGAAATTTCAGATGCCCTGATAATTTCATTATTTAATTTGCATCTCCTGAAAAAAGATTACTGTTTTAAAGTGTTGCATTCAACAAAGGTTTAGGTGACTACACTTCTTAAGAGTGAAACCCATTAGACATTTTTGTAAAAAGTGTAACTACAGTTTGACAGTGACTTCATTTTTGTTTTCATTATTAAAAGGTATATTTTTCTGTTTAAGATATGAGCAACAAAGCGAAGTATGAAAAGAAATAACTTCAAACTCTACATAGCTTTGATGGAACAACATTATAAATCAACTTTGGGTTTATATTATTACGAAATGTAAAAGCCAAATAAACCTTTTATTAGTAAATCAATTATTCCATATAAGGCAAAGCTATATATACTATTGGGAAGCCTTGACTCTCAATATATTTTAATTTTTATGTACTTTGCAACATGTATAACATACCACTTGGTATATGTATACATGTAGAAAATTTGTATCTGTTTCTTTATAATTATTTGTATTTTCTTAATTGAAAATTTTCTGATAACTATAAACTGGAAATTATGCCAAAACATGTTAAAGATGTCAGACTTGTGTGTCATATGTGTTTAATAAGTGCAATATTATGTCTGCATAAGGCTGGTGATTAGGGATGTGTAGGGTTGCCAGAAACTTGAGCCAATTAACCCCCTCACCAGCAAGCCAATCTCCCCAAGGTTTGAATAACTAAACCTCTTAAGTATTACTTCATAATTTTTTAAATGCTTTTTCAAAAAATGGGACACTGTTTCATTATAAAAAAAACGTCTTGTCAAATTTAAAAGTGAATTATGTTGCACGACCTACAGTTGTACTAAAATATTTTTAATTATTCTAATGAAAAACATTTCTGACTTTCAAATTACATTCCTGTACACCAACTGCAAAAGGATATTATGTTAAGTGTTATATCAAAATATAACACTTGATGAACAATCACCCTAATGAAAAAAACACAGTGAATGTATTCTTTAATTAGATTAATGTTTAATAAACTTTATACATATTGTCACAGGCGGCTGGGGGTCAGACCCAGCCGGGATGCCTGGAAGGACCGGGAGACGGACTATATATCCACCCGGGCCGCAAGGGGGCAACCGCTCTGGTTAGTGTGGGAACCACGGGAACGGAGCATGGAGGTTCAAACCCATTGGGGCCACTGCCAGGAGGCACCCTGAGCTTCATAGAGTCCGGGAAGTGCCGCCGAAAGAACTTCAGGGAGCACCTGAAGCACATTTAGGTGAGAGTAAAAGGGGCCCCCTTCCTACAGTCGAGGAGCCAGAGTTGGGTGCAGGAGGAGGACGAAGGTCCAGAGTGAGGAAGAAAGGTGGCCCACGGATGTTTAAAGGCCTGTGCAGGGGCACTGTGTGTTGTGTGGAAGTACTGTAAATAAACGTGTGTTTTCTAGAACTGCCAGTGTCTGTCTGATGGTGTTCGGGCTCTCATTGGCAACACCACTCTAAACATGTAAAGGCAATGTTCCGTTCTCTGATATCAGTTTCTTTTAAAATCTGAATAACTTAAGAAAGTGCCTATCCAAAAATACAATAAGCAATTGCCGTTTTATTTACAAGCCAAATAGGTTTAGAAAAGTAAAGGTCACCATTTAGGTAATAAAGACACTACCTATAAACTCCTGTTGTGTACTCCTGCTGAATCTCATCCTATAACTACATGCTTTGGGGGTTGTCATTAAAACTGACAATTGTTACACTGAACTATACTCAAAAGATATTCTTCTAATCTTGTGAAGCTAAGTCAATGACTTGTCAGAATTCTGCAAGCTATTACAACTGCTACATTTGCTTTCTTGCATAGCTAGAACTCTGTATCTTGTTAACAAAATTTGAACAACTGACAATAAGAACAGACTGGGGTAGGATAAGCATGCCACTGTGAAATGGCCCATTAATCTTATACCAAACAAACCCCTAACCAATTACACTTTAGGTTTGAGATCTGTGGGCAGAGCAAAGGCAGGTAGCTTTGCATTGTTCAGTATGTTGGTTACACATGGATGATATTTTCATTGAGCATTTGGGCGTAGGAAAGGTATGGAATTTATGGAAGCATTTTTTTTTTATTTTGATTTGGATATATATATTTCTAAGAAATTCCCAATGCAAGTTGCTAGGTATAGCCAGGAGATAACTGTTACATAATAATAAATAACCACACAGGAATAGTTAAGATTTTAATGCCAGTCCATAAAATGTTATGATGTATCCTCTGATTAAAACAGTACATGTATACAGTATGTAAGGAGCAACATTCTTAAGTTTGCCGAAAAACATACTAATTTCATTATTTTACATACAGTACTAAAACTTTTTATTACTCACATCAGTTTTCAGGGTGAAATTTATTTTCATGCAATGAAAACAAAAGTCTAAAATTCTAAAATGTGAAGTAACAAAAATTGCATTTTTTACATCATATGGAACATTATGAAGAAAATCCATATTTGTTTTAATCAATTAACAAACAACACTTCTATATGCTGTAGTTACAAAAATGCACATTGCCAATCACATACTCTCTCATCTAGAGGTTATTCAAATATTTAAAACCATTTCTAATTATTTCAAGCTTATTTCACTGATACACTGAAATGCTACTGAGGCAGACTCAGATAATTGTAAAAAAGTTACACTAAAGATATGACTTTCTCATTTCTCTGTATTCTCAATATTTAAATAATAACAATGTAAAATGTGTTAAATTTACTGATCCTCTTTAATCTATTTTCTGGAGAACCAGACCCAGGTGTGAGGCAGAGCACACTCACAATTATGTACCAAATATTATTTACAGTAAAATAATTTACAATAAATACATTTCCAAAGGTTGCATTAATAGGTGTTGTGTTTCTTATCATGTTAAGGCTTTCTTTGCAACAAAAGCTGCTGCTGCTTGATATCTGAGAAGATTTCTGATGCATCCTCAATCACTGGGTCACAATATAGCTTGTAGAGTGTCTCTACTCCCATCCTTTAAGCCTCCCTTTCCTATTCATTTCACTGCTACTTGTTCTCCTCCTCAAACTAGAATTATGTTTTACAGAAAACACATGCCCTTATGCCAGCACCAGAAAGGCAAATTTTGTGAGTGTGACATTTAATTTTTCATATGCCTACCCATTTTTTTAACAAATTATATTTTAGTAAATGAACAATAATGTGGTTTCATACAGAATAAAAATTAGAAACCTGTTAATTTCCATAATTTATAAAAAATACTTTTTTAAAAAACACTCTTATATTAAGTTAAAAAGTGTACTAAAAAGTAAAAAATAAGTCTCTCATACATCACTCTCCAAATAAAAGGTGGGCGCTTTTGCTAAGATTTTAAGAAGTGTTTTTTTAATGTTGATTGATGAAAAGTGCCCATGCTTTTATTTTATGAGTGATGTATGAGAGACTTATTTTTTACTTTTAGTACACTTTTTAACTTAATATAAGCATGGTTTTTAAAAAAGTATTTTATATATAATTTATATATTATTTTCAACTTTTTAGTCTTGGGTTTGCTTTAGTTCTATCTGGTACTAGTGCCATCTATTGGTGAAATCTTGAACAATTCTTCATATAAAAATTAAATTTATTAATTAACATGGATCAATTGATCAATTAGTGAAACTGATTATTGATTCATGTATTGTCATCAGAAGTGAGTAAGTGTGCAGAATTTCAAATCATTTGGACAATAGGCAGTGGGTTAAATATCGATTACAAGATTTGTACCAGACAATAAACAGGTGAAGTTAATATAAAGCGTGGTAAAAAAAATAATAATAAAAAAAAAAATCACATCGTTCAATGCTTGAATTTCATGTGGGGCAAACAGGGTTCCCCTCAGAGTTATAACAAATGGAGTGTTTTTTTTAGGCATTGGGGTATTTCAACATGATTTATGGTAAGATGATTTTATCTTGTGGACATACTAAATTTATTAACTTACAGTTTTCTGTCCAATAATTGAAAAATAAACTGCTTAAAACTAACACTAAAAAATATAATTCAGAATATTTGAATTGGCATGAAATTTTTAAAGCTGTTTTTATAACAATACTTT
The DNA here is from genome assembly GCF_016835505.1 of Polypterus senegalus. Classification (NCBI taxonomy): domain Eukaryota; kingdom Metazoa; phylum Chordata; class Cladistia; order Polypteriformes; family Polypteridae; genus Polypterus; species Polypterus senegalus. Next base: position 93,658,623 of record NC_053166.1, on the reverse strand, counting down.
TTAATTCAGGTCAGTCAGAAAATCACTTTGTCAGGTTTATCACATTTGTTGTCATCAGATTATGAAAATTAGCAGGTTAATAACACTTACTGAAGATTAATATCAAATTCAAATTAATTCTGATATGAAAATGTCTGTCACCTGAGGCATTATTTGTACTTTTCCCTTCTTTTTTCAGATTTTTCCAGCTTTAAGGCTACTTTTAATAAATCAAACATGTGGTCCAAGATTATTATATCAGAATTAATATAAATAAGCTATTGTTGTGTGGTTTTCAAGTTACCTCACATAGGTAATCATACTCGGTTATGTCTGTGTATTAACACTGAATTAGTCACTGAATTGGACTGGCTGTAACTGGAGACGCCATTACAACCAAACATTAGTTTAGTTTCAAAAAACCTAATGAATAATACAAATTTAGCATTTGGTGATTCGTTTTCAGTAATTAAGCATGCTGGTTCTGTACCCCTGCTAATCTCAGAGATTATGTATTATTGCTAAAAGATAAATGTGGCATTTTTCAACTCAAAAGTTATTTTCTCACCATCATGATATTAATTTGCCACATAGAATTTGTTTCTAAAGTGAAGTATTTGAACTATTAAAAAAAAAAAAAACACCTAACCGGTACTTCCATTTTAAAACGGAGTTGATGGGACCAGGTTCCAAACATGAAAACAAAACCCTTAAAACTTACCAAATACATCCAAAATACAGCAAAAGTTTTGATATTTCTGAGGCATGCCTGTGATAACAAAAGTAAAGTGAAAGTAATACATTTTATCATAGATTGTTTGTACTACTTCTTGAAGTAAAGATTTGTTTCCTGTTCACTTGTCTGCTTACATTGTGGGTGGAGTTCTGGCATTCCCCATAGATGCAACTGTATTTGCCAAATTTCCATGGCTGCAGGCTGCATATTATCCTACTTTTGTCTTTACAGTTCTGTTTCTTCAGTAGTTATATTCTACCATGGCCTGTAACAAATGATGTTCTGCAGAAAAGTGAGCTGTCTCTGACACAGTGGCAGACTTGTCAGTATGCCCAGAAATCATCTGATTTGAGTATGAGCTGTCATGATTAATATTGCTTGCCAGCATGGGTTGCACAACTGTACTCAGTGTTATTTTCTTATGTCATGTGTATTCATATCATATTTTTATAGACAATGCTGGCACACACTGAATCAGATTTTTTTTTCTGCAACTGCACCTGCTTTTCACCTATTATGTTCTGTGTTATTTTACATGGCCTACACAGTGCTAATCAACACTCAGCATATTCGGGTTATAAAAATGATTTCTTCAAAATGTCACAAAAAAGTCTCTTTCTTTTTTGTCCAGTGCTGCATTGACTTCATGCACCAGAACGTGTGAGCTTATTCAGTGCAGCAGGAGCACGCGGGTGGCAATTTGCTGTATGCTATAACAAGCTTGACTTGGCATTGATTAACACACATGTACTGTGCAAGGCATGTAAGAGGTCCACAGACAAAAGAAGAGTGTTCATGGCTCACCTTGCAGAGAAGCTTCATCGTCACTTCTTACAAGAAAAGGCGATGGATAAAGCAAAAGAGGATTCTGTTCCAAGACTGCTGCTTCCCCAGCCCCTTCAGTGTAATAGTAACACAGCACAGAGAGAAGTGTGTACATTGCGACAGGTACACATGTCGTAAACGTAGAAAGGACGGTCCTTGGTTGTGTGTGAACTGTTAACATTTGAATCTGATGATTGCATATAGCGTGGAACTGACCTCTCTGTACTATTCCTTCCTCTGCATGTCCTGGAGTACAAAAGAAACAGCACTGTGTACCAAAATGAGGAGACTGCATAGGCAAGATCGGAAAAAAAACGTGGTCACTGATTACAAGCGCAAGAAGGTGTGTGAATAAATATAAATAATGTGTTATTCCAAATATCATATATACCTATGTCTCTGTTTTTTGTCAGTGCGGCTTTGACATCATGGACCATAAGATGCATACTAATTCAGCGTAAGCAGGAACACTCAATAAAACTGAATAAAAAAAATTCAAGTGACGGTGAGATACAAAGAAGGCAGATTCATCAGCGTTTGTGTGTCAGCTTCTATCCCTCCAGATCAGAGAATTTCCAGTTCCACTCTCTCAAAACACCACTCACATCTACAGTTATTCCCAGTTTCAGATAAAAAGTAACCGCGTCAGATCAGGGGCAGGGGGTGGGTGTTGTATCGTGATTGTAACTAAGAGAATAAAAGTGGAAAAAAAAAAAAAACGCTAATGTTTACAAGTACTATAAATTTACACCAGCTGTTATCGAGACAAATCAAATGTATGTTTTTATGGTATAATATTAACAATAAGAGCAGGTTACAACTCAAAACAGTAAATTTGCCGGGGACCTGGTTTCGAACTCACGACATCCGGATTATAAATCAGCAGATCATACCACTACACCACGGAAGATGTGGTATTGTACTTGCACCTTTTGTGAAAGTTTTTATTTGATATTTGAACATCAGCCTTCACACATTAGACAATTCATGTCTACATTTTGTTATTTATTACTAAAACATGAAAAATGTTTCTGTTTTAACAATGTGTTTACATAGATTGTCGCAGACCCAAAACATACATCAAATTATTTCCCCTTATAATTCTGGGTAGCTCACTCCAAGATTATCAATCAAGGCAGGAACTGGGAGAACTTCTTGCCCGTTCTGATGAGTTGGGGGGGATGGTATAGCAGGCTGCTTGCTGCTTTGGCTTATCAACACATTTAGAAGACAAAAGACGGAGAGGTGCGAAGGGATTTAAGGTGGGATGGATTTGCGGATTTATTTGAGTAGTGAGCTGCTCTTATTCTTACTATTATACTGTAGAATAAAAACAAACATTTGATTTGAGTCTGCAACATTCAGTGTAAATTTACGGTACTTGTAAAGGTTAGCTTTTTTTTTTTTTATTCAGTTTTATTCTCTCAGTCACGTTCACATTTGCCCCGATCTGACACTAGTGTTTTCAAATAAAGACGTGCTATAGCAGAGGTGAAGAGGTGAGAGGATTCTACTTCGGAGAAAGATAACATAAGTGTTAAGCGAGCTATGCTCTAGCACTCGAAGAACTTCAGGGTCATAGTTAAAAGGAGCAGCTTGTTCTCAGTCAGGCGAGTCAGAGTGGGTAGGGGAAATGGAACACAGTCTTCTAGGAGGAGTTGTGGAGAAAGAAGTGAAAAAAAGTCTGTTTCGCTGTGCTGGATTGCGAAGCACGTAAAAGGTATTTTTGTGAATAAAAACACATTTATTTACACCTGGGACTGTCTTGGTGTGGTTATGTCTGGAGTTTGGTGTGAAGCAACACCCCCTAGTGCTCACAACATGCACATGGGACAAAATAGCAACTTTGGATTTCTAAATATAATTATTGAACCAAAACATTTTGTTGTTCTGTTGATTTGATTCAAAGGAAATAAACTAGTTACTTGCAAGAGCATTTTGTAGATTCAATTATTAAATTTATGGAGTGTATAAAAAAAAAGGGGAAATAATCAAGGAAGTCCTTTGCATCTTGTGCTTTGCAAAAGGATATTTTAATCAGTGTCTTCAAAAGCGAGTACAGTATTTCACATTTACTGAACCTTGCTGGTGAGCAATTCCTGTGAAGACAGCTCTTTCTCTAAATTATCACTGCTCAGGAAGAAGCTGAGGCCAGCTATGAAACTATACAAATTGATGTTGCTTTTATAGTATCACTTAGAAACAGGTGGAAGTGATATCAGATCTGATTTGTGGTTTGTTCCCATTTATTTTGTTTTGAAATTTTTGTGAAACCAACCATGAAATGTAATAGTTCAGTTAGTTCCTGATGAATATGGATCTTGCTGACATGAGGACTGCAAAACAATGCTATGGTGATGATGTGGTAAGCAACTTTAAAATATTGAAGGAACTAGAAGAAATTGACAACTTGTACAATACAAAACAAGTCAAGAAAATAATAAAAGCTCAAATAAGAGATTTAAAAAGCAACAAAAAGAAAAAATGTCATAGTTTTCTCCATATACAGCAGGGACTCTAATATTCAGTTCTAGGGGCTCACTATAGCTGCAGGCTTTTGTTCCAACCATTTTCATAATCACTGAGTAATTTTAACTCTGAAAAGTTTCACTGTATATTTATAATTTTAACAGATTACTGTTATTCATTAAGGGAAATGCAGTATTGTAACATCTACACTTCTAAAAAAAAATGCTGAAATATTTGCATTTTTGACATAGCATTACATGCTTTCATTCTCTTTTGACATTTTCCTAATACAGTAATTCTCCTTTTTCTGTGGCTCCCTTAATTGTATCCAATAATGACAAGTGAACAACAATCATAGTAGACATCTAGGCCATTGACCATGAATGCTGGAATTCATCAGCTTTTAAAATCTCTCCTAAGCTAGTTAGTAAAAGTCACCAAAAAGCATGATAAAAACTATGATCACAATGACGAAAACCTTTAAAACCAAGATAAAAAAAACATTTCTATAAACAGGTATAAATGCATGCTACGTTTGAATAAAAATTTAGCAAACCAAATTTTGTAATTTCTGGTGTGAAATCAAAACAAATAAACCAGGAAATAACCACCTGTTTAATTAATTAAAGCAGGAGTCCAATTAAAACCAGTGTTGGTGAAGACAAAATCTACAGGCACAATAGGCTTTTGACTGAGACTGAGAGAACCACTTATATATAATACATAATGTGTATTATGTATACAAAAATGCACCACTTGCATTTCATATAATCTGTGCTCAAGTTTTTACTCAAATTGGAAAAATCACCTGAAGCCTGGCCATCAGCCTAAGTCTGGTTCCTAGTGTTTGTGGAAAAGCAGTAGTTATTAGATTAGATTGAATTAGATAAACTTTATTAATCCTATGGGGAAATTGAATTGCATAAAGCAGCAGAAACACAAAAAAGAAAACAGACTCAAAGGACAAATAATACAGCCAATCAATCAATCAATAAACTTAATGAGTACATCAGGTGAAAGCGATGAATTTCTTGATAGCAGTGGACATGAGTTCCTTAGAATTTTTTGTCAGGAAAAAAAAAAAAACTATGAAGGTGTGTCTGTGCTGAATGATTAGATCTTGCTAAATTATTTATAATCTGAATGGTGGCTTCTTATGGTTGAATTATATGTGTATGTTCTGGGGTATTTTAGATTGTACATGTTTTACCATTATTCCTTCTGGTGACTCAGGGCAAGAATAAGATCACTGTCCCTATTGTGTTGGTAAGAGGAAACTAAAGGATGCTTGTGTCAAGAGAGCCGCCTAGCTGTAAAACTGTCTGCTTTGATGGCTTCAAGATTTGAGGGGAACCAGCCAAACTGGAAAACTGCCAGGAATCCCGCAAAATTCTGGAAACCCATTAGACAATGCAAGAATAGTAGGCTCAATATTGTCCAGGTTGATCTCAGCATGGATGAACAAATGTGGACCTCATCAAGAGATGGAAGGAACTTCTTAACACATTGCATACACTCTCCTGTAAGACAATGGTCTCCATTTCTTATCTTAGAAACACTTTGTTTTTAATTGGATTGTGTTTTTTTCAATATTTTTGTGTGTAAATAACATAAAATAATTATGCAAAGGTGGATGAGATGCAACTGGAAAAGCTGAAAGTACTAGATCTTAAGAGGGTATCTTTGTTAACACACCTAGTTGATATTATGAATGTTGCATGGGTAGATGTCTCAGGACTGGCAGACTAGGGTGGTGGTTCCCGTATTAAAGGGGCCAATAGGGATTGTTAATTAATGAGAAATCACACTCATCAATCTTGCTGTGAAAGTCTATGTCCGAGTCCTGGAATGGAACTCCATTCAAAAGATGGCAATAAGAAACAACATGAAGTTTTAATGGCCATGAATAACTGAAATTCTCTTTGTCTTTGAACAGTTATTTAAGACAGCATGGAAGTCTGGCCATCCCAACTGTGCTTTGTAGACTCTGAAAAAGCTTATAACAGCTTATAACAGTGTGCCATGGTGCGGGGGCCGCAGCTGCATGCCATTTGGTTCCTGTATTTGCAAAGCAAGTGATTGCATATTTGCATTAGGTTTAGTCTGTTTAATGTGGGTGTCAGATCTACCAAGGGCACATCTTGTCTCTCCTTCTGTTCATGATTTTCATGGACAGGATACTAAAGTACAGATAAGGCTTAGAGCATAATATTTCATACACAATAAAACTAAATACATTGTACTGTTTGACTATGGTAGTATTTTAAGCTAAAAAGTCTTCAGTATTTTGAGCATAAAGGATTATTAACTTGCAGTCACATTTGAGTATCAGAGAACAATCAAAGGCTGATCATTCCTGTACTCCATTTATGGGAAAGCTTACTTACAAATGATAGCAATGCAGCTTTATATAAGTTAAGGGAACTTGCATACACTGCAATGGATAGGCTTAATTTTGTCACTCCATAAAATATTATCATCAGGAGAGAGCTTTCTTTAGTGATGTCAGGTCATGTTGTTGCAACAACTTACCCAATGCAGCTAGCTATTTTAAAACATCAATCAAAACTTTTAGGGCTACTTGGTATTCAATATGTGTTACCTTTATGTGGCAGCATTTTAAAATGTTATTATTCAATGTATCTTTTTCAGAATTATTGACTAATGATTTCTAATTATTTCCTGCACTGCCAAGTTACTGGATACCTAACATCATTGAGTTTGTTGCTGTCAGATCTCTTGTTTTTAGAAGCATTAATATTTTTTTAAATTTGCATTATTTAGTTGTATATAGTTCACACCAGAGCTTCAATTTCTCATGTTAACTTGACCTCTTTTCATTTTTCACAAATGCCAAAATCATCATGGAGTGCAGTGCAGTGTTGTTGAACTAAGTGTGGTATTTCTCTCTTTAGCTGTCCTGAAACACTAATAACATTCTCCAGCATCATTGATGCACAATCCAGTGAAGACATCACCATTTCCCAGAAGTGAAGATTGTGGTCTGTGTAAAACTGCTTGCCTTCCAAAGCAACTGAACAGCTGCAAAATTCCTTCAAAATAAGTTTTATACACTATGGAATTTTTGGGTTTACATTTCAAGTAATTTCAAGTCATGTTGTTAGATGCATCTGTGCTTTCATTGGTGGTAAACCTATGGAAATCTGATAAATCCTTTCTTTCTAAACAATTCTGTTGATAATTTTCAAAAATTCAAAACGTGTAATTTTTGCTTTGACATTTTAACTTACTTTGCCATATGTCCAGTAACAGCTTGAGATGAGAGCAATGAATTATTCAGTCTTAATTGCCAGCAGCACACAGTTGATAAGTGCCAGCATCTCTACATTTTGCTACATTCTTGTTCATCTTTATTTTCAAGGAGCGTACTCAGTAACAGTGTAGCTATAATAAAGGATTTTTGTGACTGAAGTGTACATGTACATTTGCTTTAATAAGTCAAGTTTCCAAATGCTGACCCAGCTTCTTTAATTAGAAGTTTTCCCTGGGACTTTTACATCATGAAAACACAAATATATAACTCAATACTTTGAATCAAATATAAATATTTTTCGTAACGGAATATATTTTAAAGTATAACTTTTTGGCAAAGACATTTGTATGGTTTCATCAAGCTGTCTCCTTAAATGAACTTTCAATTCTTTTGAACTTAATTTCACCCACATCTTTTGAAATAGTTTAACTTATTTTTTTTACATACATGACTACAAGAGTATAGATAATAATTCTCAAGTAGCAATAATAACGCACACAGCAAAGTTGGGCCTTTTGCTTTTTTAGGTGAAGGCTGCTTGTTTTATCTTTTCTATTAAATGTTCTGTACACTGTTTTATTTCCTATGTATGCTAATTTCATAATATGAGTGCATCCAAATGAGGAAAATTAATCTTCATTCACACCTATGGCAGTGGCCTCTGGGTAATAAGTAGAAAATAGGATTACAAGCATAAGCACACAAAAGGAGAGTTCTTCATGGGTTTGCTAGGCTCAAACTACATGAGGACACTTCAAAGTAGAGCCATTGCTTCCCTAGCATGAGAAGATCTAGTTAAGATAGTTTTACCATGCCTCCTGGAAAATGTCAGGGACTCCTATTTTGAATATTGCTTGCTTCTGTTGGGGGATTTGATACACTAAAGGTATCCATTGGGTTAATTAGTTTTTGAAATATAGTTATAGTTTTAATTTTGATTTGTAATTTGGACCATTACATAGTTGATTCCTGTTGCTAGGACCATCCTGGAGTGGTCATATCCTTAAGAGGTTTGTGGTCTGTAAATCATGTCGCAAAAATTCATCTACATGTATGCTTCCCTCATTGATTCCAAAACACTTCAAACCTTTTTGAAAAATTTTATTTTCTTGGTTTTGCTGGTTTTTAAATTCTCTACACTCCTGATTTCGTCTTGCAATTCTTGGTTTAGGTTACCGAAAGTTGTTCTCTTGGTTCTGACCCTCTCTATGCTTTTTTGACTATACCTTTGTCTTCTAGTCGCCCTCTAAAGTCTTGTTCCTACTGGGGATAGCACCAAATGTATAACAGGCACACCATGCTGGTGAGGGAATTTATCTTTCAGTTCACCAAGAAGCACCTGAAAATTTCTCTCCCGGTGGAGCTAGAGAGCAGCACATCCACCTTGACAAGTTTCCAATATGATTTTTACTAAGAAATATAACTCACATCTGAGTACATGAGCAAATTTCATATCCCCTTTTAGCATAACAGCATACAATTGGGGGGAAAGATAATAAAAAAATCAGTTTTTGGAGTTTTTTTTTGTTGTTTTTTGTTTTTTTAATCAGATTGTCATTTCAGGATATGTAATATGACATGTGTGTTATGGTCTCCTTTTATGTGTTATGTATAAATCATTACATTTTTTGTTTACGATTAGCAATGAAAGTAAATACAGTCACACGGTATATCTCCAGATTTATCTTTGAAATTGCTCTGCTCTAAGCCTGTTAAAAAAACACAAAGTAAGGCCAAGATGAAGTTATTTCAGTTATACAGTTTTGTTCAGTGCACCTGGAAACACTCGAAACAGCCTCTTATCAGTGATGGCCTCTGTCACTTTTGTATCAAGGAGTATTCCTAGAGACAATTTTTCAAAAAAAGTGACTGGCAAAGAAAGTCCTTGATAGGATTGTTCCTTGTCTCTATCTTATGAGAAGAGACTAAATTTAAAATTTATTACCCATGAGATATACTGTAAAAAACAATGACCATAAAAATTCAGCAATCCTGGTAATCCCACTGTAAAGACTGAAAAAAGTATTACCTTAAGAAGGTGGACACTAATGAATAGTCTTCTGTTTCACGTTACTTCAATAACAACCTCTTCAACCTATGTTTGCTTTAATTATTAGTATTTAAACAGTTATTACATTTTCATGCACATAAAACTTAAAGAGCACTTTCGTATGAAGGTTAAAGAAATGTAAAAGTGCAGTCTCAGGCAAGTTCACAAAATTGACATTAATTGTTATTGTCTTTTCAAAAGTATTTATTTAGGATCTCATCAAAGTTTGCAAAATATGTTTGCATCACCTATATTTACA